>NW_007238746.1:4230-5107 GCF_000164805.1 Carlito syrichta
TAAGAGGTCACTCAGTATTTATAGACTCTAGTTCCATCCAGGTTGCTGCGAAATTCATGATTTTGTTCTTTTTATGGCTGTGTAGTATCTATCGTGTATATGTACCACATTTTTTAAATCCAGTCCTCTTTTGACGGGCAGCATGGCTGTTTCCAGGTTCTTGCTATTGTGAACAATGCTGCGATAAACATGCGTGTGCAGGTATCTTTTTGATAGAGTGATTTGTGTTCCTCAGGATATATTCCCAGTAGGGGGATTGTGGGGTCATATGGGAGGTTGGTATTTAGAGCTTTTAAGAATCACCACACTGCTTTCCACAGAGGTTGCATTAGTTTACACTCCCACCAACAGTGTAGAAGTGTTCCCTTTTCACCACACCCTCTCCAGTAGCTGTTATTTTTTGAGTTGTTGATAATTGCCATTATGACTGGGGTTAGGTGGTATCTCAGTGTGGTTTTGATTTGCATCTCCCTGATGATTAGTGAGGTTGAACATTTCTTCATGTGTTTGTTGGCTGCTCGGATGTCTTCCTTTGTGAAGTGTCTGTTCATATCTTTTGCCCATTTTATAATGGGGTTGTTTGTTTTTTTTCTTTTCAGCACGTTTGAGTTACTTGTAGATTCAGGATGTTAAGTCTTTGTCGGACCTGGAGTTGGCAAATACTTTTTCCCAGTCTGTAGGCTGTCTCCCTGCTCTCTTGATGGTTTCTTTGGCTTTGCAGAAGCTTGTCAGTTTAATAAGGTCACACATCTATTTTCTCTCTTATGAGCTGTAGGTTTTGGGTTTTGTTCAGGAATTGGATGCCAGTTCCGATTTCCATGAGGGTTTTTCCTTCATTTTGTAAGGTTCTTATGGTTTGAGGTTTTACATTTATGAA
>NW_007238747.1:0-834 GCF_000164805.1 Carlito syrichta
GGAGGTTTTTGACAGAGTCTCTCGGGTTTTCAAGGTATACAATCATGTCGTATGCAAAGAGAGATAACTTGACTTCCTCTTTTCCTATTTGGATACTCCTGATTGCCTTCTCTTCTCTGATTGCTCGAGCCAGGACTTCCAATACTATGTTGAACAGGAGGGGTGAGAGTGGGCATCCCTGTGTTGTTCCAGTTTTCAGGGGAAATGGTTCTAATTCTTGTCCATTTAGGAGTATGCTCACTGTGGGTTTCTCGTAGATGGCTTTTACTATTTTGCGGTATGTTCCTCGTATGCCTAGATGCTCAAGCTTTTTTATCAAGAAAGGGTGCTGGATTTTATGAAAAGCTTTTTCTGCATCTAATGATATAATCATGTGGTTTTTGTTTTGACATCTATTGATGTATTTAATAACATTTATGGTTTACGAATGTTGAAACAGCCTTGCACCACAGGAATGAAGCCTACTTGGTCATGATGGATGATTTTTGAGATGTATTGCTGAATCCGGTTTGCTAGGATCTTGTTGAGAATTTTAGCATCTATGTTCATCAAAGATATTGGCCTGTAGTTCTCTTTCTTTGTTGAATCTTTACTGGCTTGGGTATCAATGTGATGTTGGCTTTGTGAAATGATTTGGGGAGAGTTCTATCTTTTTCAATCGCCTGGAATACCTTCAGTAGGATGGGCATAAGCTCCTCCTTAAATGTCTTGTAGAATTCTGCTGGAAAGCCATCTGTAACAGGGCTTTTTTTGTAGGTAATTTTCTTATTATGTAGTCAATTTCCTTGATTGTTATTGGTCTATTTAGGGTCTCAATTTCTTCTTGTTTCAACA
>NW_007238748.1:0-757 GCF_000164805.1 Carlito syrichta
CTAGTTAGCTAAACAGTAAAGTCAGCTGGTTGAGTCAGCTAGTAAGCTCATTACCTAACGAGTTGTCAGATGATTAAGTCATCTAGATGATTAACTCATTATCTAGAATGCTAGATAATGAGTAATTTATGTAGCCAGCTGGTTAAGTCAGCTAATTAGCTAGGCAGCTAACTATATAAGTCATCTTGTTAGCTAGGTAGCTAGGTAGTTAGCTAATTTCTTAAGTCAGCTGGCTAGCTAGGTAGCTTGCTAGTTAGCTAACAATTTAAGTCAGCTGGATAGCTGCGTAGTTAGCCTGTCAAGTCAACTAGTTAAGTCAGCAGGCTAGCCAGAAGGCTAGATAGGTAGCGAGGCAATTACCTCAGTTGGCTAGCAAGCTGTTTATTTGGTTAATTCAGCTAGTTAAGAGAGCTGGCAAGCCAACTGGCAATGTAGGTAGCTAGCTGGTTAAGTCAGCTAGATAGCTACCTGGTTAGTTAGTGATGTCAGTGAGTTAAATCAGCTGGGTATCCAACTGGGTAGCTGGTTAAATCAGCTAGTTTAGTCAGCATTCTAGCCACCTGGCTGGGTAGCTTGCTAGCTAGATAAGTTAGCTTGCTGGTCGGCAGGCTAGCTGTTCACGTCAGCGAGTTAAGTCAGCAAGCTTGCCTGCTGGCTAGGTAGGTAGCTAGCTAGTTAATTGAGCTGGTTAATCAGCTTGCTAGCTAAAGTCATCTGGGTAAATCAGTTGGCTAGCCAGGTGGCTAGATAGATAGCC
>NW_007238749.1:0-564 GCF_000164805.1 Carlito syrichta
TAGCTGACATGCCTTCTAGCCAGTTGAATTAACTAGCTTGCTGAATAGCTAGCCAGCTGGGTATCCAACTGAATTAACTAGGTGACTTATCTTCCTAGCAAGGTGTCTAGCGAGCTGACATAACAGGCAAGCTACCTACCTAGCAAACTGGCTAGTGAGCTGACTTAACTTGGTCACTTAACTATCCAGCAAGCTGGCTAGACAGCTGACATAACTAGCTAGCCACCTGGCTAGCATTCTGGCTTGCCAACTGATTAACTAGCTGAATTAACTAGCTAGCCGGCTGGCTAGCCAGCAGACTAATTACCTAGCTACCTAGCTAGCCAGCAGACTGGCAGTTGACTTAACTAACTGACGTAATGAAGTAGCTAGCTGGCTAGCCAGCATAATTAACTAGCTAGCTACCTAGCTAGACAGGTGAATAGTGAGCTGACTTATCTAGCTTATAACTAGACACCTGATGGCTAGCCAGCTGATTCAACTAGCTACATACCTACATAGACCACTGGCTTGCCAGCTGACTTAACTGCCTAACCATCTAGCTAACCTGCTGTCCAGTGTGCT
>NW_007238750.1:0-610 GCF_000164805.1 Carlito syrichta
AATCTACTCACCTCAGCCTCCCAAAGGCGCAGGATTACAGGCCGAGCCACCGAGCCCGGCTAGGAAGTCCTTTTTCTTCAAGGAAAACAAATGTAGATTACCATCATGAAAACACATGATGGTAATATCACTGGTAGAGCAGATACATGGATGAAAATGAGAAAGGAGTAAAAACGTTTCATTATAGAAAACCACCAAAGCACAAATATAAATGATAGAGGAAGAAAAAACAAAATATATGCAAAACAACCAGAAACCAACAAATAAAATGACAGGAGTAAGTCTTTACATATCAGTAATAACCTTAAATGTAATTCCTGCAATGAGGAACCAGGAGAGGGACCTGCCTTTTGGGGATAACAGTGCTGATTCTTCCTGCTTCAGCCCGCCAGACACCCGATCTTGCAACCTGTCATTAAAGTCTTGCTTCTGCTGCACTCCAAAAAAAAAAAAATTTAAAAATAACCTTGAATGTAAATGAATTGAATTCCATGATTAAAAACAAAATAAAAATAACAAGATTGCGTTATATGCTTCCTACAAGAAATTCACTTCACCTGCAAAGTCACACAAGGACCGAATGTAGAGAAATGAAAACGTATATATATAT
>NW_007238751.1:0-1221 GCF_000164805.1 Carlito syrichta
TGACTAGAATTATATACATTCTCAATGCAAGATAAGTATTTAAAAAGCTTAGTTCTCACAGGAGTGCAAAGAGTATAATATTAGACTCTCTATTATGTCACTATACCAATAAATAAGGAAGAAAAAATTAACACTCTTATGATCAAACTAAACTAACTAGGAATAGAAGAAAACTTATTTAATAAGACAAATAGTGTTCAGTAAAGATATAAAGTAAATTTTACTTAAAGTTTTATGAAATAATTGTTTTTAAATAATCAAAAGACTAAAAAACTCACTCTTATTATTCATATTCAACATATACTGATAGATTTTTCAAATAAAAAGACAAGACAAAGAAATAAAAATGTACTGGAAAGGAAAAAAGATTTATTATTCACAGAGTCTGGTTGTCTTCACAGAAAATCTAAGAGAATCTACAGATAATGTAATAGTATCAATAATTGCCAGATATGATCAAAGCACAAAAATCTAAATGCGGCAAATATTTAGAACAAATATTTGGAACCCTGGTATACTATTGGTAAAACTGTAAATTGGTAAAGCCATTTATGGTAAACAGTATGAAATTTCCTCAAAAATTAAGAAGAGTACTACCATATGAATTAGCAATCCTTCTTCTGGGTATTTAGCCTAAGGAATTTAAATCAGAATGTTGAGAAAATACCTGCACTCTCTTTATTGCTGCATTATTTACAATAACCAAAACATAGGAACATCCTAAATGGATATATGGATATATGTGTGTGTGTGTATACACACACACACACACACACACACACACGCACATTTATATATTATAAAATATATATGTGTGTGTGTGTGTGTGTGTGTATTTTGAGTGAGTTGGAATCTCACTCCGTCGTCCTAGTTAGAGCTCCATGGCACACTCATGGCCACCACAGCGTCGACCTGCTGGGCTCTAGCTGGAACTACAGGTGTGTGCTACAACACCTGGTTAATTTTTTATTTATTGTAGAGAAGAGGTTTTGCCAAGTTGCCTGGGCTGGTCTCAAACCCATGGACTCAGGCAATCCACCTGCCTTGACCTCCCAAAGTGCTAGGATTACAGGCTAGGCCACCAAGCCCGGCCTACCTAAATGTTTATCAATGAATTAACAGATAAAGGAAATGCAGTGCATGAGTATGTGTGTTTGTGTGTGTGTGTGTTCACTGGAATATTATTCATCCTTAAAAAATAAGGGAATCTTGCCATTTGCA
>NW_007238752.1:0-764 GCF_000164805.1 Carlito syrichta
TACAGCAGAAAGAAAGAAAGAAAGAAAGAAAGAATTCCATTCTCCTGGAATTCTCCTTCCCCCAGCCCCTTCCACATGTGAGGGTCCACCAAGCTCGGCATCTTCCAGCCCCAAAACCCCCTCAGTGGATGTTACCACTTTGGTGTGGGAGTTCCTGAGGCTCCCTGGCCGGGTTGGTGCCAGCTCTCCTTTCTGAGGTGAGAAATGTGTCCCAGGCAGTCTGACACTCTGACTCGGCAATGAGGACCTTCTGCCAAGAAAGGCGAGGGACACATTCCTCACTCAGGGACATTTCTTCCGCCCAATCCTATTTTCCTGGATCTAAAGTCAGTCACACTGTGAAAACCCTATGAAATTTGAGAATCTGTGTACGATTCTAGTGTTTTTGGATAAAAGGTCTGGCTCTGTGGCCCAGGTTGGTGCCTGGGCAAGCAACTGAAATACACTGCCAGGCTAGAAATTGCAGACTCCAGCAAGCTTCCCGTCTCAGCCTCCAGAGTGACTCAGATGATGGGAACCACAACCGTAGACCCCCTGTTTTGAATAGGTGTGGACACCAGGTCTCTCTGCGTGGCCCAGGCCTGCCTTGGGATCCTGGGTTCCAACCATCCTTCCACCTTATCCTCCCAGAGTGCTGGGATTGCAACCATTGACTGCTGTGCCCTGCCTTCTGGTGCCTTTTCAACGATGTTTTGAGGCCAGGCTCAGGAGTTCAACCTTGTCTTCTCAGCACTTTGGGAGGCTGAGTCCAGCAGCTGGCTTCA
>NW_007238753.1:0-661 GCF_000164805.1 Carlito syrichta
TTACTAGCTAGCCAGCTGATTAGTCAGCTTACTTAAAGTTAGCTATCCTGTTTAGCAGCTGGCTCTCCAGCTGACTTAACTAACTGACTTAACTAGCTACCTAGCTGACTTAAATAACTGACTTAACTAGCTAGCTACCTAGCCTGCCAGCTGACTTAACTAGCTGATTCAACTTGCTAGCTAGCTAGCTAGCTAGCTATCATATAGCTAGCTGAATTAAGCTAGCAAGCTGGCTAGCCAACTCATTTAACTTGCTAGCTATCAACGTAGCCAGCAGGCTAACCAGCTGAATTAACTAGCTGACTTGAACAACTATTCTGCTGGCTAGCAAGCTGATTTATCTAGCTAGTTACCTACTTAGGCAGCTGGTTATACAGCTGACAATATTAGCTGACTTAACCAGCAAGCCAGACGACTAGCCAGCTGACTTAACTTGCTGACGTCACTAGCTAGACAGGTAGCTATCTTGTTGACTTAACTCTCTAGCTACCTACCAAGCCAGTTGGCTAGTGAGCTGTGTTAACTAGCTGAATTAACCAGCTACAAGCTGGCTAACCAACTGAATTAACTAGCTCGCTACCTAGCTTGCCAGCTGGCTGTCCAGCTGACTTAAGTAGCTGACTTGACTAGTAGCTACCTAGCTATCCAGCTGACTTAAATA
>NW_007238754.1:0-735 GCF_000164805.1 Carlito syrichta
CAGTTGGCTAGTGAGCTGTGTTAACTAGCTGAATTAACCAGCTACAAAGCTGGCTAGCCAACTGAATTAACTAGCTCGCTACCTAGCTTGCCAGCTGGCTATCCAGCTGACTTAAGTAGCTGAATTGACTAGTAGCTACCTAGCTATCCAGCTGACTTAAATAGTTAACTAACAAGCTAGCTACCTAGTTAGCCATCCGACTTAAATAGTTAGCTAACTAGATAGTTACCTAGAAAACAAGCTGACTTAAATAGTTAGCTGCCTTGCTGGCTAGCTGAATTTACCAGCTAGATAACTAGTTAGAAAATTTCGTTATCTAACGTGCTAGCTGGTGACTTAAACATCTGAATTACCTTGTTAGCTAATGAGCTGGCTAGCTGACTCAACCAGCTGACTTAACTCATTAGCTATCTAGCTGATCATCCAGCTGACTTAACTCGTTAGCTAGATAGCTAGCTAACCTAGTCAATTAGCAGACTAATCCCATTTTCTGACTAGCTAGCTAGGTGACTACACCCGCAGAATTAACCTGTTAGTTAAGTAGGTAACAACCTGACTCAACCTGCTGACTTAACCATACAGCTAAATAGCTGACTTAACTGGCTGACTAAATTAGAAGCTCAATAAATAGCTGACGTAGCTAGCTGACTTAACTACTTAGCTAACTGACTTAACTGACTGACTTAACTAGTTAGCTAGCTGACTAACTACCTGAATTAAATAGTTAGCTAACTA
>NW_007238755.1:0-387 GCF_000164805.1 Carlito syrichta
TCTTGCTGAAAAGTCAATTTAACTAGCTGACTTAACAAGCTAACTAGCTCACATAACTAGTTGGCTTTACTAGCTAGCTGCCTAACTAGGCAGCTGACTATACTAACTGAAATAACTAGCTATCCTGCTGTCTAGTCATCTGAATTAACTAGCATTTTAACTAGCTAGGGAGATGGCTAGCCAACTGACTTAATAAGGTGACTTCACTAGCTATCTAGCTGGTTAGTCAACTAACTTAACTAGTTGATTTATGAGCTAGGTAGCTCACCAACCAGGTGACTAAAGTAGTTGATTTAACTAGTTACACAGCTGGCTAGACAGCTGACCTAACTAGTGCTCTAACTCTCTAGCCACCTGGATAGCAAGCTGGATAGCCAGTTGACTTAA
>NW_007238756.1:0-337 GCF_000164805.1 Carlito syrichta
CTGTTCGGCAGATGTGCTGGTGTTATGGGGGAAGCTGCAAAGAACTGTGCAAGCAGTAGGTTAGAAAAAAGTTATTTAGTAGGTAAATTGGAAAAAAAAAGGTTGTTCCACCTCCTCAAGTTTGAAAAGGAGGCCAAGCATTGAGTAAGTGTCTGACACTGGAGTTGGGTGCTTACAAGGCTTTCTTTAAATGTCTGGAACAGGAGTATTCCTGTGAAATGTAACAGTGTGGGCAGGGGTTGCGGAGGTGGTTTTGCGATTAGCTGTTCAGGAAAGCAGCAGCCAAATAATTGATCACACAGGTAAAGAGAGTAGCCCAAGCTCTGAAAAAACAAAG
>NW_007238757.1:0-721 GCF_000164805.1 Carlito syrichta
CATAAAGAGAACTGAAAAAAAAATGGAAAAGTAAGCCAAGTAACGAAAGCAATGAAAACACTGTAATGGGTAGAATATACAACGGGCATGAAATGATCTATTTATCTAGTTTCTGGCTCCTCTTGTTGAAGTTCATGGATAATAAGTATCAGTATTGTTTCATCTCTCTGTTGCTAAGCTCACATATGCCACATTACCTTTGCCCCTGAGGTTACATCAGGCAGAACCTCTTCACCAAGATCTGCTCATAAGTATTCCTCATTGAGATGTCAGTTCTAATGTTATCTCCTCAGTGAAGTTTACTAGGGTGAACTCCAGGTCATCTCTCCTAGTTAGCATCAGAATTGACTTACACTACAATATAACAGTGGGGTAAGTTGTCCAAATGTTCAGAGGTGGATATTTTAGAATATGTCCTTTGTGTAAGAGAAAAATCTCCCCTCCACCGACATGATCTGCAGGAGGGGTGGTGAGACCCACCATGGTGACAGGGACAGAAGCATCACTGATATGTAAATGGTGGCTATTCTTCATAGACCAATCTTCTACAGACCTTTGACAACTTACTTAACCTTTTAGTTTTATCTTTTAATTCCAACTTATATACTCCCCCCAGCTTTCTGTATCTATTTAATTTTAGCTATTACTTATATTCTGTTGATTTTAAGACTACTTTAAAACCCCAAACTTAGACATAATTACTTTTCCTTTAACAAAAACC
>NW_007238758.1:0-317 GCF_000164805.1 Carlito syrichta
AGAGAATGGAACACAGAGGAATGGAATGGAATGGAATGCAATCGAATGAAGATTAATGGACTGGAGAGGAATGGAAAAGAGTGAAATAGAATGTTGAAGAATGGAATTGGGAATGTTGAAGGGAATTGTTTGGAGAGCCATGAAGACGAATGAAATGGAATGGAGTGCAAGGTAATAAAGACGAAAGGAATGGAGAGGAATGGAATAGAGAGGAATTGGATGAATAGGAATGGATTGGGATGGAATTGAGAGGAATTCAAAGGTAAGGAATGGGAAGGAATCTAAAAAGATGGAATGGCATATAGAGGAATGGAATG
>NW_007238759.1:0-1783 GCF_000164805.1 Carlito syrichta
GGACTGGTATGTATACCCAAATGGCTAATCAAATTTCTCTACCCAAAGATGTTTTACTTCAGATAAATCATTGTGCTCTCACCACGTGGAAAAAATTACCGGCAGACACTGCTCAGACTTCTTCTCTATCTGATATAAAACAAAAGGCCGAGAAAATTTATGAGGACTTTGTTTCCAGACTCACTATGGCTATTAATTGGGTAATTACTAATGAAGAAGCAGCAGAAATTCTTATCAAACAATTGGCTTTTAAAAATGCTAATAATACTTGTCAGGCTTTGCTTAGACCCATACGCAAGACCTGACGGTTTACTGATTTTATCTGCCAGTGCATGGACGTAAGTTCAGCTATTATGCAAGGGATGGCTTTGTCCACAGCATTGAAGGGAGAAACCTTTTCACAGATCGCTCAAGGTATGCAGGGTGCAGGTAAACAGCAAAATGTTTTAGTGTATTCATGTTATGTGTGTGGACAAATCGGGCACATTAATAGAAACTGCCCCATTAAGCTTACTGCACCTCTTTCTAAGGTTTTCCTTTAAAAGTTGAGAAAACTGAAATAAAGCCTGAACTTAGTTACACTTTTCCTTTTCTTATAGGAATGCAGGGAGCTCAAGCTATAATAAGCAGAAATATATAAGTAATATCAATAATATAAGTACTATAAGCAAAAGTATATAAGTAATGTGCAAGTAATATAAGTAAAATAAGTAATACAAGTAATATAAGCAATATATATATAAGCTATATATATAAGCCATATATAAGCAACATATAAATAATATAAGTAATACATATATAAGCAATATAAACAATATATAAGTAATATAAATAATATAAGTAATACATAAGTTAATATAAGTAAAAGTATATAAGTAATAAGCAAAAGAATATCTCATTACAATCTTGCTTTAACTGTGGTCAAGTTGGACACAGTCTAAATTTCATAAAAATGGCACTCCTTTAAATCAGAAAAACTTCCAGAGGGGCCAGCCCTGGCCCCACATGACAATAGGGATGCAGCCACCGCCATGAACCGGTTCGTTCCTTCTGTTCCATCACAGAACTCGTCTGAGTCACCCTAGGGAGTACAGGACTGGACTTGTGTTCCTTCACCGCAACAATATTAACTCCGGACGTTCCAGTGACCCCAATTCCCTGTACGGGAATAAAGGGCCCTCTCCTGGAAGGAATAGTGGGTATAATATTAGGCAGAAGTTCCTTGTCTTTACAAGGAATTTTCTTTATTCCTGGAGTGGTGGATTCGGATTACACAGGAGAAATCCAGATGCTTGTTGCTCCCACTAGCAAAACAGTGCAGAGAGAAGCCCAGTTGCTGCTCTTGCCTTATCACAATGCAGGTAAAACTTTAACCTGCCTAGAGATGACTCTGAATTTGACTCTAGCGATGTTGCTTTTTGGGTTCGGGAGGTTACTAATTCTAGACCTCTAAAAGATTTATTTATACAAGGAGTTAAAATTACAGGCTTGTTAGACACAGGAGCTGATGTTTCTTGTATTTCCAGAAAGGATTGTCCTGCCTCGTGGCCAACTCGTATGGCTCCTTCAGGACTTATAGGCATTGGTTGAGTACCCTCAGTAACCAAAGTTCACAAATTTTAAATTGGACAGATAGTAAGACTTCAGGAACTTTTTGTCCGTATATTATTCCGTCTATCACATTTACATTATAGGGAAGAGATATTCTTTCACAAATGGGCATGCTTTTGTATAACCCTAATGATAAAGTCTCAGCACAAATGCTACAGATGGGCTATAATCC
>NW_007238759.1:2114-3622 GCF_000164805.1 Carlito syrichta
AGCATGAGAAAATCAGTGGGAAAAACTTTCAAACTGAGTAGGAAAGCCTACAGATTCTAAATACTGCTATGGAAAAATTTATGCTGTCTAATGACTGTAGTTCTATCATTTCATTTTAAAAGTATACCCTTGAATCCTCAGCCAAAATAAGTAATGTTAGTGCCATGAAAAATGAATTGATAAGGAAGCAATTTTATAACTCTAGGGCATGGTTAAAATCTAATATGGCAAGCACTAGAAAACATAGCATTCTGATTAAGGATTGTCTGGATTGGCTCTCCTGGTCAGTTAAGTTATCCCAAGAGCCATCTCATTACTAGGAAATGCTCACATGAGATGAGAATCCCATTTATTACCATGCATGCAGTTTTGCTTCTGCAGGGGAAAGTTAGGAGGGGACTGCTAGATACTACACTCTACATTACTCACAGACTATGCCTTCAATAACATATATCTTGGAAGCCACAAGTGATTTGAGCCATAGAGAAGGGAACTTTTAAAGAAAAAATGTATCTTAAACATAATTTACCTCATCTGCCAAGGACGTTATCAATTCTTAATTATTACATAAGCCACATTTTACATAGTGATTAAATTCAGACTAACTAAAGGGTTGGATGTTTCAAGGTAGTTTATTGAAGCAATCATTCTCTTAAGTAAAAAGGGTTAATAGGGAAAATCTTCATAGCCATTGTCATAGGGAAAATACAGTTGGCAGTTTATCTTAAAACATCTCATTAATAATGAATTATCTTATCACATTATCTACTAGAACCTTGTTATTAAATATGTGGTTTGCAGATCAGCAGCTTGGACATCACCTGGGAAATTGTTAGAAATATGAAAAAGTCAGAAATACTCTCCTTTCTGATCCTTTGTACATGGCCTGAGTCCACTGAATCAGACCCACTAAATCAAAATCTGCATTTCAACGAGATCCTCCGGGGTGAATGTCGACATTTGAAGTTTGTAAAGACTGGAGCATAATAGAATAGTCATTGAAACCATGCCCTCTTAATTCTGGAGGTTCATGTTTTCCAATGATAGCAGTGCCTTCAAAGCTGCATCCAACGGCACAATTTTTTTCGCATTTAACCAGAGTTAGCTTTATTAGTTATTTGTCTCTTTTAATATTCTCCTTAAATAATAATGATAATGATAATAATAATAATAATAAACAATAATACATTGTAAGCGTTCAAGGCAAATTCTGGGTAAACAAAATAAGAAAAGTTTTCACCTCCTTTGTCCCCTCTCACCCCCATATGTACTTGAAAAGCCATTTCAAGTTTCCACATGGCTTGATAGGTCTCTTCTCTAGGGGGTGGCTGGGACAAAAGAATGTTAAAAAATTCCTTGTTGTTCTATGATAAATTTCTCTCAAGTTTATATCTCAACACTGACATTATGTTGCAGATATACTGCATCTTTTGGAAACTGCTAGGCTTCATACCGTCTCTCCCTCCACCCACACTCTTTTACAGACCACTCAATTGCATATTTGTGCT
>NW_007238759.1:3916-6050 GCF_000164805.1 Carlito syrichta
CATTCCAACTCCCTCCTTATTTGTTTTTATGATAATTCTGCTTTTAATAATTACCAGGCTTCTTGCTTAATGTCCACCTTTAAGTCTCTGAGTACAGAAAACCCTTATCAGGACAATAACAAGGAGGGTTGGTGACTGGAGATGTTAATGCCTGGAGGAACCACCCCTAGCCGTATGACTAGAGCTTCACGGCCTCTCAGAGAACCTGCTTGCCCCTTCAATAGTACGGAAAAGAACTGGTCACTGATCTGGCAAGATTCTGGCTTCCCAAAATGGAGAGACTGTGCTTATAACTGTAAGGTGGACTCTCCTGTACCCGGTGAAAGACTATATATTAGTGACTGGGATTTTAATGGCTCTACACTTGCTGCAGCTAGAAAGGCACTCCAATGGGATGGGTACCCCCAATATTTTCATTTAAAATTGGAATCAGACAAGCCATTCAGCCTCATTTATGGAGAGCCCTCACAGTCCTTCAACCAGTCAGCCTGTCTAGGCCTGTTGGACAAACTCAGCAGTATCACATTAGGGAATACTTACAGTCCTTTTATGTGTTTTTAGTTTGGAATGAATATCAAACTGTTAAAATTATTTACCATGATAATGTTTATAAGATATCTTGTACTGAATGCATTTTAACTAATTGTTTAACTAATGCCTTTTTATGAGGGATTTGTCATCTCGTTGGCATGATGAATATGGTTTGCAAACATTGTATGAGGTTAATGCTTTATTATCCAGACAGAAACGGTTTTTAGCCACCTTAATTATAGGAATTACAGCTTTGATAGCTATTGCTACTTCAGTAACAGTTCAGCTGCAACTCTACCTAAGGAGATCCACACAGCAACCCTTGCTGATCAGTTATCTAGGAATGTTTTTATTGCATTAGCTACTCAAGGAGATTATAGAGTGAAAGTTAGAAAGTAAAGTTAGTGCTTTGGAGGAGGCAGTTTTAGCAGTAGAACAAAAACTTGTGACTTTAAAGATAAAATTGGCTCTCCAGTGTCACTCTGAGTTTAAATGGATTTGCCTCACTTCTTTAGAGGTAAATAAATCTGTCCACACTGGGGACAAAATAAAAAATCATAACCTTGGAATTTGCAATCATTCGGGCTTGAGTATAGACCTTACTAAATTACACCAGGACATGAATATCGCTGAGAGACAGTTCCGGTCCTCAGAATTGGCCTCACTTATATCTAATAACTTCTCATCATTTGTTAACCAAAAGTCATTGATGTCTATACTCATTAATGTGGGAATTTGTGGAGTAGTGATTCTTGTGTTGCTATGTCTAATTCCAATTATTTTCAAGGTGCTGAAGAAAAGAATTTCTCAACTTAGCACCGAGTTTCATGGGTTCATGCTAAAAAATAGAAAAGGGGGAGATGTTGAGAGCCAGCTGTGGAGGCTTTCCTGAGCGTTAGGGATCCAGGCAGGCTGCGGACCCTGAGATCACCAGGCTGGTTCAGGAGCTGAAGGCACATTCCCTCCTCCTTTCCTTGTTGTTTAGCATTACCCAGTGGTAGAGATTTTAACGATCTAAGCATGAAGTTCTGAGAATATGACAGGCATGGCTGACTCTAGGGATCCATTGTTCCCGCTTCTCACAGACTGTGGTTTTGGCTTTAAACCTAACACAGTTCAAACTCAGATCACATTTGGGAACCTTATACATGATACAAGCTTCTTTATAAGATTTAAAACTATATTTGTAGAATTAGTATATACATTTAGAGAGCTGTTTCCAGCATGAGATGGTTATCTAGGCTTACCAGAAATGGCCCAGCATGAACTTTGGGCTGGGCCACATTCCTAAGGGCCCAGCGTCCATTTTGGACTGGGCTGACCTATAATTAAGAGTTTTTTATAGTACAGGTAAAGTTAGCACAGAATAGAAAAGTATTAGAAGTTAAGTCAGTCATTAGGTGTTGGGTATGCATAAGTTTTAGAAGTTATTGACTATTAGGATTTTATGATATTAAAACTGTTCTATTGCTTTTGAGGAACATAAACCAAGCATAAAGAAGAGTGAAATAATTTTAAGATTGTCCTTCCTCATGCTTGGGGGAAAACGCCTGGTGGGCGGGGATGCCCCTGACCCACCTGGCTTTGTGTTCATGTAAACTCT
>NW_007238760.1:0-687 GCF_000164805.1 Carlito syrichta
CTGGCTAGCCAACTGACTTAACTAGCTAGTCAGCTGGCACAACTAGCTGACTTAACTATATAGCTACCTATCTAGCCTGCTGATTTAACTAGCTGACTTAACTAGCTAGAAACCTAGCTAGCCAGTTGGCTGGCCAGCAGACTTAACTAGTTGATTTAAACAGCTAGCCAGCTGGCTAAACAGCTGACTTAACTAACTGACTTAACTAGCTAGACAGCTGGCTGGCCAACTGAATCAACTAGCTAACTGAACCAGTTAACCAGCTGGCTAGCCAACTGACTAAACTAGCTAGCTACCTAGCTAGCCAGCTGGGAAGCCAGCTGTATTAAATCCATGACTTAACCAATCAGCCAAGTGGCTAAACAACTGACTTAACTAGCTTGCTACCTAGCTAGCCAGCTGGCTAGCCTACTGGCTGAACTACTTGACTCAACCTGCTAGCCAGCTAGGTAGCCAGCTGACTCAACTAGCTGACATAACTAGTTAGCCAGTTGTCAAGACAGCTGATGTAACTAGCTCTCTACCTAGATAGCTACCTGGCTAGTCAGCTGACTTAATTTGCTGACTTAATTAGCTAGAATGCTGGCTAGCCAACTGACATAACGATCAAGCTAACTAGCTAGCCAGCTTTTAGTCAGCTGACTTAACTAGCTGACTTAAACAGTTGGCCTGCTTGCTAGTCAGCTG
>NW_007238761.1:0-493 GCF_000164805.1 Carlito syrichta
AGTGGAGAGTTATGCAATGGAATGGAATGGAATGGAGAGGAATGGAAAGGAATGGAAAAAATGGAATGGAGTTGGGATGAATGGAATGGAATGGAGATGAATGGAATGGAATTGAATGAAATTCAATTGATTTGAGAGGTTTGGAATGGAATTGAATCGAATGGAATGTAATGCAATTGAATGGAGAGGAAGGAATTAGAATGGAATGAAATGGAATGGTATCGAAAGGAGAGGAATGGTATGGACTTGAATTGAATGGAATGGATAGGAATGGAGAGGAATGGAATGGAGAGGAATGGAGAGGAATGGGATGGAAATGAATGGAGAGTCATGGAATGGAATGGAATACATGGGAATGGAATGGAATGATATGAAGAGGCATGGAATAGAATGGAACATATTGGAATGTAACGGATTGGAGAGGAAAGGAATAAAATGGAATAGAGAGTAATGGGAAAAAATGGAGAGTAGTGGAATGGAATGGAGATGAATG
>NW_007238762.1:0-450 GCF_000164805.1 Carlito syrichta
TCATTCATCTCCATTCCATTCCATTCCTTTCTTCTCCATTCCATTCCATTCCATTTCATTCCTCTACATTCAAATCCCATTTTTTGCCATTCTATTCTTCTCCATTCAATTCCTCTCCATTCGACTCCATTCCATTCCAGTCCTCTACACTCCTTTCCATTCATCTCCTTTCCATTCCATTACACTCCATTCCATTTCTCTCCATTCCTCTCCATTCTTCTCCATTCCCTTCCATTCCATTCCTCCCTCTCCTTTCCATTCCATTCCATGCCATATATTTCCTCTTCATTCCATTCTATTTCTCTCTATTCCATTCCTTTCCATTCCACACTATTCCATTCCTTTCAATCCATTCGTTTCATTCCATTCCTTTCCATTCCATTCCTCTAAATTCCATTCCATTCCATTCCATTCATCTCCATTCCCTTCCATTCCACTCTATTCAATTCC
>NW_007238763.1:0-827 GCF_000164805.1 Carlito syrichta
TTAATAAGCTGGTTGAGTCAGCTAACTAGTTAGCAAACAGGTTGAGTTGGTTGGTTGAGTAAGCTAGATAGCTAGTCAACTAGCCAAGTAAGCTGGATGAATCAGATTGCTAGCTAGTTAGTTAATGAGTTAAGTAAGCAGGTTGAGTCAGCTAGTTAGCTTGTTAGTTAATGAGTTAAATCAGATAATTAAGAAATGTAGCTAGCACGTTAAATAAGGAATAAGCTAACTAGCTAGATAGCTGGTTAATTCAGCTGGTTAGCCAGTTGGTTAGCAATTTAAGTCACCCTTAAGTTAGCTCACTAGCCAGCAGGTTAGCTAGGTAGTTAGGTTGTTAAGTCAGCTGGCAAGCCAGCAGGCTATGTAAGTAGGTAGCTAGTGAAATCAGCTGGCTAGCCATCCGGTGTCAAGTTAGTTAGATGGTTAAGTCAGTTGGCTATACAGCTGTCTAGCTAGGTAGATAGCCAGTTAAGTCTGCTGGCTAACCAGCTGACTACTTCATTAAGTCTGCTAGTTAAGTCAGCTGGCTAGCCTGCTAACTAGGTAGCTAGGCAATTAAGTCAGCTGTCTAGCCACCTGGCTAACTAGTTAAGTCAGCTAGTTAAGTCAACTTGTTAGCCAGTTTGCTAGCTAGGTAGCTAGCTAGTTATATCAGCTGTGTAGCATGCTGACTATATAGCTAAGTCACCTAGTTAAGTCAGCTGACTAGCCCGCTGGATTGCTATTTAGCTTGATAATTATCCAGCTGGCTAGACAACTGATTAGCTAGATATGTCACCTTGTTAATTCAACTGGATAGCCAGATGGCTAACAATGTAGCAAGCTAG
>NW_007238764.1:0-4112 GCF_000164805.1 Carlito syrichta
GTCAGCTGGCTAGCCAGCTGGCTAGCTAGGTAGAGAGGTAGTTAAGTCAGTTGACTAGCCAGCTGGCTAGCTGATTAATACAGCTATTTAAGGTAGGTAGCTAGCAAATTAAGTCAGCTAGATAGCTACCTGGCTAGCTAGTGATGCCTTTGAGTTAAGTCAACTGGCTAGCCAACTGACTAGCTGGTTAAATCAGTTAGTTTAGTCAACTGTCTAGGCAGCTGATTCGGTAGGTAGCTAGTGAGATAAGTCAGCTTGCAAGCCAGCAGGCTAACGGTTCAAGTCAGCTAGTTAAGTCAGCTAGTTAAGCCTGCTGGCTTGGTAGATAGCTAGATAGCTAAGTGAGCTGGCAAGCCATCTTACGAACTTCAGTCAGCTAGGTAAATCAGTTGTCTAGCCAGCTTGCTAGATAGGTCTCCAGCTTAAGTTACCTGGATAGACAGCTGACTAGCTGGTTAAATCAGCTAGTTAATTCAGCTAGAAACCAGCTGGCTAGCTAGTTAATTCATCTCATTAAGTCAGTTGACTATCCAACTGGTTAGTTAGTTAAAAAGCTAGTTAAGGCAGATGGCTATCCATCAGGCTAGTTAAGTCAGCTGGTTAGCAAGGGAGCTACTTATGTTAGCTAGCTAGCTAGTTACATCAGCTGGTTAGCTAGATTGTTAGCTGGGTAGCTAACTAGTAAAGCCAGCTAGTTAAGCCAGCTGGCTATCTAGGTAGCTAGCCTGTTAAGTCAGCTAGTTAAGTCAGATTGCTAGCTAGTTAATTCAGTGAGCTAAATCAGCTGGCTAGCCAGTTAACCAGCTAGTTAAGTAACCTAGTTAAGTCAGCTCACTAGCCAACTGGTTAGGTAGGCCGCTAGGTAGTTGTCAGCTGGCAAGCCAGCGGTCTATGTAGGTAGTTAGCTAGTTAATTCAGCTGTCTATCCAGCTGGCTAGCTAGGTAGCTGGGCAGTTATGTCAGCCTCCTAGTCAGCTGGCTAGCTACTTAAGTCACCTAGTTAAGTCAGCTGGATATGCAGCTGGATAGCTAGGTAGCTTGTCACTTAAGTCAGATGGCTAGTCACCTGGCTAGCTAGTTAAGTCACCTAGTTAAGTCATCTGGCTAGTCAGCTGGCTAGCTGTATAGCAAGCTAGTTAATTCAGCTGTCTGGCAAGCAGGCCAGTGATTTAGTCAGCTATTAAGTCAGCAATTTAGTCAGCTCGCTAACCAGCTGTCTACCTAGGTAGTGAGCTTGTTAAGTCAGTTGGCTAGCCAGCTTGTTAGCTAATTAAGTCAGCTAATTAAGTCTGCTGACTAGCCTGCTATCTAGCTAGGTAGAGAGCTAGTTAAGTTAGCTGGGTAGTCAACTGGTTACTAGTTAAGTCTGCTAGTTGTGCCAGCTGATTAGCTGGTTAAATCAACAAATTCAGTCTGCTGACTTGCCAACTGTATAGCTAGGTACTAAGCTAGTTAATTAAGCTGGATAACCAACTGGCTAGTTATTTAAGTCAGTTAGTTAATTCATCTCACTTTCCCAAATGGCTAGCTAGATAGCTAGATAGTTAAGTCACCTGGCTAGCCAGCTGGCTAGCCAGTTAATTCACCTAGTTAACTCAGGTCGCTAGTCAGCTGATTATCTAGGTAGCTAGATAGCTAATTCAGCAGACAAGTCAGCAGTATATGTCAGTAGGAAGCTGGTTAAGCCTGCTAGCTGGCCACCTGGCTAGCCAGTTAATTCACCTAGTTAACTCAGGTCGCTAGTCAGCTGATTATCTAGGTAGCTAGATAGCTAATTCAGCAGACAAGTCAGCAGTATATGTCAGTAGGAAGCTGGTTAAGCCTGCTAAGCGGCCACCTGGCTAGGTGGAGATGTCATCTAGTTAAGTCAATTGGCTACCCAGCTGGCTAACTAGTTATGTCAGATAGTTGAGTCAACTGGCTAGCCAGCTGGCTAGCTGGATAAGTCATCTAGTTAATTCAAGTGGCAAGCCAACTGGCTAGCTAGGTATCTCACTAGTTAAGTCAGCTGGCTAGCCAGCTGGCTAGCTGGTTAAATAAGCTAGTTAAGTCAGCTGGGTAGCCACCTGGCTAGGTAGGTAGCTAGCTAATTAAGTCAGCTGACTAGCCAACTGGCTAGCTAGTAAAGTCAGTGAGTTAAGTGAGCTGGGTAGCCGGCTGGCTAGCTACGTGGCTAGTTAGATAAGCCAGCTGGCTAGCCGGATAGCTATCTATTTAAGTTAGCTAGTTAAGTCAGCTGGTTAACAAGCTGCCTAGCTAGGTGACTGGCAAGTTAAACCGACTTGTTAGTAGACTGGTCAGTTAGGTGGCCAGCTAGTTAAGCCGGCTGGATAGCTGGCTGAGCAGCAGGGTGGCTGGTTAGTTAAGTTGGCTGGCTGTCCCACTCTCCAGACAGATGGCTGGCCTTTATCCCACCTTGCTAGCCAGGTGGCCATCTCGCTAGCTAGCTAGCCAGCTGCCTAGTCAGCTAGCCAGCCAGGCAGGTAGCTAGTTAAGCCAGCTGGCTACCCATCTAGCCAACCAGGTAGTTAGCTTATTAAGGTAGTTGGCTAGCCAGCAAGACAGCCAACAAGCTAGTCAGCTAGATACGTCAGCTAGCTAGCCAACTAGCTAGCTAAGTCCACTAGCATATCAGCTAACTATCCAGCTAGCTAATTAAGTCAGCTAGCTAGTAAGGTTGCTAGTCAACTAGCTAGTTAAGTCAGCTAGCTAGACAGCTAACTACTCAGCTAGATTGTTATCAGTTGGTCAGTAGCCAGATTGCTAGCTAGTCATGTCAGCAAGCTAGAGATTTGGTTAGCTTTTTTACTAGCGTCAGCTAGATAACCAGCTATCTAGTCAGCTAGCTAGTCTAGTCAGCTAGCAAATCAGCTAGTTACTTAGCTAACTAGTCTGCTAGCAACTCAGCTATCTGGTCAGCTAACTATTGGGCTCACTCACTTTCCATCAAGTCAACTAACTAGTCAGTTCACTTGCCTGCCAAGCAGTCAGCAAACTAGTTGGCTCACTCACCAGTCTACAGGTCAACAAACTTGTTGGGTCACTTGCAGAACAATAAGTCAGCCAACTAGTTAAGTCAGATCATGGGTCAGCTCACTTGCCAGTTGACTAGTTAAGGCAGCTCACCTGTTGGTTCACTGTCCAGTCAACTAGTTAAGTTGGCTCACCTGTCGGTTCAATGGCCGGTTTACTAGTTAATTCTTCTGAGTTGTTGGCTCACTCACCAGCTGACTAAATTCAGCTAATCAGCGAGCTCATATGCGGGCCGACTAGTTAAGTCAGTTGACCAGTAGGCTCACTTAGTGGCCAACTAGTAAAGTCAGCTGACATGTCGGCTCACTCACTGGCAGACTAGTTAATTCAGCTCACTTGACTCACTTACAGGCTGACTAGTTAAGTCACCTAACTGGTCAGCCTACTAGCCAGTGAACTAGTTGAGTCAGCTAACCAATTGGCTGACTAATCGACCAACTTGTCAGCTGACATTTTAGCTCAGGTACTAGTCAGCCGACTAGTTAGGACAGCTAACTTATTTGCCAACAAGTCAGCGGACTAGTTAGTTCAGCAAACCAGTATGTCAACTAGTAAACCGAGATAACTAGTGGGTCAACTCGTCAGTCAACTAGTTGACCAAGCGATCTAGTTGACTGATTAATCGGCCAACTTGTTAAGTCAGCGAACAAGTCGGCCAAGTAGTCAGCCAATGTATTAAACCAGCTAACATGTTGGCCGACTAGTCAACCAACATGTTATGTCACCTAGTTAACTAGTTAACCAACTATGTAAGTCAACTATTTTACTCGTTTACCAGCTAGATAAAACAGTTAGCTAACTCGTTAGCCAACTTGTTAAATCAGCTAACTATCTCATTATCCAACTAGATAAGTCAGTGAACTAAGTCTGCTGGCTAAACAGCTGGCAAGCTAGGATAGCTAGCTAAGTCAGCTAGCTCATTAATTAGCTAGCTATTTAAGTCAGCTACTTAAGTCTGCTACCTAGCTAGTTTGCTACTTAGTTAGGTCAGCTAGTTATTCAGTTAAATAGTTAGCTACATATTTAATTCAGGTAGTTAAGTCAGCTAGTTAACTTGTTAAGTCAGCCAGTTAAGTCAG
>NW_007238765.1:0-688 GCF_000164805.1 Carlito syrichta
CTAGGACAGCTAGCTAAGTCAGCTAGCTCATTAATTAGCTAGCTATTTAAGTCAGCTACTTAAGTCTACTACCTCGCTAGTTAGCTAATTAGTTAGGTCAGCTAGTTATTCAGTTAAATAGTTAGCTGCATATTTAATTCAGGTAGTTAAGTCAGTTAGTTAACTTGTTAAGTCAGCCAGTTAAGTCAGCTAGCTAAGTAGTTAAGTCAGCTACCTAAGTCAGCTATCTAATTCAGCTAGTTAAGACAGTTTTCTAATTTAGTCAGCTTCTTAAGAGAGCTAGCTAGCTAGTTAGCTATTTAACTGAATGGTTAAGTGAGCTGGTTGAGTCAACTAGCTAGCTAGTTAGAAAACGGTTTGAGTCAGATGGTTGAGTAGGCTAGCTAGCTAGTTAGCTAACGAGTTAAGTAAGCTGGTAGAGTCAGCTACCTAGCTTGTGAGCTAACGAGTTAGGTCAGATAATTAAGAAAGCTAGCAAGCATGTCAGATAATGAGTAAGCTAACTAGTTAGAAAGCTGGTTAAGTCAGTTGGCTAGCCAGCTTGCTAGCTAGTAAAGTCACCTAGTTAAGTCAGCTCGCTGGCCAGCAGGTTAGCTACATAGTTAGGTAGTTAAGTCAGCTGGCAAGCCAGTGGGCTTTGTAGGTAGGTAGCTAGTTAAGTCAGCTGGCTAGCCATCCGGCATCTAGT
>NW_007238766.1:0-847 GCF_000164805.1 Carlito syrichta
CGATTCTTGTTTATACCGCAGAAAGACGCCCTGAGATTTTTTCGGATGGTGGACTAGTGTATCACAGATTCCTTATTTTTCTTTACTGAGGGGCCGTGTAGTATCCTGTATATGAGGACTCGTTTTCCTCAGAATCCTGTTTGGAAACCCTGATTCTTGCTTTGCCATTAGCAAGATGTCATGTAGATATTGTGACGGAGGAACCATGTAAAAGAGGTTTCTTAGTTCTCCTTTGCTAGAGATCATGTAGATTCTGCATATGAAGACTGCTATTACCTATGTTCCAACTTCTAAAGCCTGATTCTTGTTTAGTCCACAGCAGATGGCCTGTTGATTTGAAGGACTGAGGACTGCTATAAAGCCAATTGTTTTTCTTCCTTGGCAAGGGGTTGTGTATTTTCCTGTATATTAGTACTCTCATTAGATACATCCTGCTTCGAAACTCTGATTATTTTTAGTACTTTCCAAAATGCTCTGTAGAATTTTGGGATTGAGGACTCGCGTAACTCAGATTCCTTATTCTTTCTTAGCAAAAGTTCATGTAGTTGCTTGTAAATAAGTACTCCATTTTCCAGATTCATGCTCGAAAACACCATGATTCGTGTTTAGCACATAGAAAGATGACTTTAGCTTTTTTGGGATTGAGGACATGAGTAACACAGATTCCTTATTCTTAATTAGCAATAGGCAGTGAATTTTCCTTTATGTGAGGACTCCCATTACCCAGATTCCTACTTCAAATACCTGATTCGTGGTTACGTCTTAGGAAGACGGCCTGTAGTTTTGGGGATTGAGGACTCATATAAGGAAGATTTCTTATACTTCTTTAGCAATATGACCTGTAATT
>NW_007238767.1:0-593 GCF_000164805.1 Carlito syrichta
GTTCACAGATACATGCGGGGAAAGCTTAATTCTTTTTTAAGATCATAGGAAGACGCCATATACTTTTTTGGAGATTGAGAAAACATGTCTCCCCACATTCTTTATTCTTTCTTAGGAAAAGTCCGTGCATTTGTCTGTATATGAGGATTTCATTTCCCTAGTTTATGCTTCAAAAACCCATATTCGTGTTTAGCCCTTAGTAAGAAACCATGAAGTTTTATTGGGATGGAGGACACGTGTAAACAAGATTCCTTATTCTACTTTAGCAATAGACAGTGCCGTTTCCTGTTTATGAGGACTGCCATTAATCAGTTTCCTACTCCAAAAACCTGAATACTGGTTACCTCTTAGCAAGATGCTCTGTTGGCTTATGGGATGGAGGACTCGTTTAATCAAGATTCCTTATTCTTGCGTAGCAACAAGTCGTGTAGTGTTCTGTATCTGAGGACTCCCATTACTGAAATTCATGCATTTTCAACAAGACGTAAAGATATTTCCTGGTATCCTAAAATTCCAGTTGCTTGGATATGAAGAGAAAGACTCCCATAAAGTTCTTTAGGAATTGGAATCCTAGATTCCTGGTCCATTTTCAA
>NW_007238768.1:0-634 GCF_000164805.1 Carlito syrichta
GAACCCATGGATGCCCTTTGTAACCCATGTGGGAGGTGTCAATTTTGTTGCCATTGTCTCTGTCAGCCTATCTGGGGCACAACAGGATGATTGTGTCCCCCCAGGCCTAGACCTGTAGAGCTCAGGTAGTCTTCCTGCCTTGGCCACTGAGCAGCCCAGCCTCCAGGGACCACCATGCCAGACTCAATTTTGGGAACCTCTCGCTGAGAAGAGATCATGTCACATCGCCTGGGCTGGTCTCTGACCCCTGGGCTCAGGCAGCCTACAATCTTAGCTTCCCAGGACATGAGGTTGACGGCGGTGAGCCACAGTGCCTGGCCTGGACTCATCCTTTCTGTCGGTGGAGGTAATGCAAAGGAATGCCCCAGGATGGAGGTTCTGCACTCCATGTAGCTGGGACAGTGGTCACAACCACATGCAACTCCACTGTTTATGTACCAGGGAGCGACAAGGATTCACTACGTGGTCCAGGCTGGTCTCGAACTCCCAAGCTCTAGGGGTCCCCCACCTCAGCCTCCCAAAACCACAGCCCAATTTTCTGCCAATCCACCATTTATTGGGAACTCCAGGCACAATCTGGGACCACCTTCCCATATGTTCTCTGTATGATCATGATGATCCTAACTCCATACAC
>NW_007238769.1:0-599 GCF_000164805.1 Carlito syrichta
ACACACACCTGCCCAGGTGCTTCCCCCAGGTAGGACTCAGTGGGTAGCTCCAGCTGCCCTCTCCAAAGTCCTGGTTCATTGCCCTCTCCAAGGTCCTGGTTCATTGAAAGAGAGCAGGCCCTGTGGTGTGGTCCCAAGAGGGGTGTGGAAACCAGGTGCAGGGACCCACGCCTGTCATCCTGTCACTCTGGGAAGCTGAGGTGAGAGGATGGTCTGAGGCCCCAGGTTCGTGACCAGCCCAGGCACCTTGGTGAGACCTTGTCTCTACACAAAGTCAAAAAATGAGCCGAGTATGGTGCCATATGCCTGTCGTTCCTTCCAAACGCAAAGCCGTGGCTGTAGGACCATGGGAACCAAGCTGATTGAGGCCTCGGTGGCTGTGAGCAGTCCTGTGCACTATGACCTGGGCAACAGAGTGGGACTCTGACTTAGAATAATAATGCCAACCACCATCATCATCACAACCACAGACTGGGTTCAGGGGCTCAGGGGTTCAGCCTGGCACCCTGTCTTTTCTAAGGCCTGGACCTGTGGGTTCAACACCAGCCAAGGACACGGGGCAAGACTTTGCCTCAACCATGAAAAATAAATCAAAAGAT
>NW_007238770.1:0-3631 GCF_000164805.1 Carlito syrichta
TGTAACTGGCATCCAATTCCTGAACAACACCTGAAACCCACAGACCATAAGAGTTAAGATAGACAAATGGGACCCTCATTAATCTGACAAGCTTCTGCAAAGACAAAGAAACCATCAAAAGAGCAGGAAGACAGCCTACAGACTGAGAAAAAGTATTTGCCAACTCCAGGTCTGACAAAGGCTTAACATCTTGGATCTACAAGGAACTCAAACATACTGAAAAGAAAAAAACAAACAACCCCATTATAAAATGGGCCAAAGATATGAATAGGCACTTCTCAAAGGAAGACATCCAAGCAGCCAATAGACTCATGAAGAAATGTTCAACGTCACTAGCATCAGGGAGATGCAAATCAAAACCACACTGAGATAACACGTAACTCCAGTTAGAATGCCAATTATCAATAACTCAAAAAATAACAGTTGCTGGACAGGGTGTTGCGAAAAGGGAACACTTCTACATTGTTGGTGGGAGTGTAAACTAGTGCAACCTCTGTGGAAAACAGTGTGGTGATTACTAAAAGCTCTGAATATTGACCTCCCATATGACCCCACAATCCCCCTACTGGGAATATACGCTGAAGAACCCAAATCACTCTATAAAAAAGATACTTGCACACGTGTGTTTATTGCAGCATTGTTCACAATAGCAAGAACCTGGAAACAACCATGCTGTCCATCAAAAGAGGACTGGATTAAAAAATGTGGTACATATGCACGATGGAATACTACGCAGTCATAAAAAAGAACAAAATCATGAATTTCGCAGCAACCTGGATGGGACTAGAGTCTATAATACTGAGTGACCTCTCACAGAAACCAAGATCTGAGTATCACATGTTCTCACTCATATAGTGGAGCTTGAACATGCAACGTAATAGTATAAGAAAATGACTGATAGTGGTGGGAAACTATCGGAGGGGAGGAGAAGGGAGATGGGATTAATGGTAGTTAATATCTGTCTGGGGATGGGGAGACACCTCCTCATCAACAAGAGTGCCTGAACGAAGCATATTTGTATACCTAACCCTTAACTGTACCCCACAATATCATAATAAAAAATATTGATTAATAAAAAATGTGGTACATATACACAATGGAATACTATACTCTGTATTCTTATATCTTTCCTAGGTGTTTTGGTTTATTGCTGCTGTTTTATTTCGTTGATTCTCTTTTTTCTGGGGTGGAGGGGTTGGCTAATTTTCATCTATTTCCCTGTTCTTCTAATTTTTTTTTACATAAAAGTTTACATAGTCTCAAACTAAGAAGATAATTTCTTATTTTATTCTCAGTTGATTGTGTTTTGTTTCTCACATTATGTATGAACAAGTAGTTTGTGTCAGATAATTTCTGTACCCTTTTTAAAACTTTGGTTCATTTTTCTTAGGATCTAGTAATGCTAATAAAAACTTTGAAACTATCGTGAAACTTTTCTGATGTTTCCTTATAAGACCGTATTTTTATTTTTCAGATTCCTGAGAATATTTTCAGAATGAGCGTATAATAATATCATCTTTGTATTGTAGACAATCATTTTTATTACTCCTTTATGGGCTAGTGTGAAGCCTTTCAATATATGTTTATTGACCCATAGGATCTTTTCTTTCACTATTTCTTGGATTATTTTATCTCTTTTGTTCTCTCTGTTCCCTTCTTTTGGAACTTGTGTTATAAAAATTCTGGTTAAAGTTTCAGGGTGTTTTCCCAGATAAAACTTCCAGCTCAAAAATATGTTCTCAGATAGATCATGACATTATTTAGTTCTACTACTGAACTTTTAGTTTTACATTTTACTTTTGCAACCAAATGTTAAATTTCCAGAATCTCATTTTTTCTCTCTTTTTCATAGTAACCTTTTCTTGTTTATATTACATATATTTTATTTTTATAAATTTATAAACATACTTGAATAAAATATTTTTAATATCTTAAATTATGACTCCTGAGATTTTTAAAATTTACTGTTTCTCTTTTCACACTTGGTTTTTCTTAGATTTATTTGATAAAAAGATTATCCTTGATGTATTGCTTATTGTCTCAATATTTACTTTAAAGTGCACTTGTTATTGTTAATGTTCTGGAGGTAAAGGTTTCTATGACAGAAGACAAATTATTTTAGTTAAATAATATATTTAAAAAATACGTACACACATTTTTCTTAAGTTTAAGTTCACCAAATTATCCATGATACAACAAAAACAAACATTTCATTACAATAACATCTTCTCACTGGACACAATAGTCCATGCCTCTAATCCCAACCTTTTGGGAGACTCAGGAAGGAAGATTGCTTGAATTTAGGAGTTTGAGACCAGGTGGGCAACATAGTGAGACCTTGTCTCTACAAAGAAAACAAAACAAAATACACAAGCTGGACATGGTGGCATGTGCCTGAGTCTTAGCAACTCAGGAGACTGAAACAGAGGATAGCTTGAGCCCAGGAGGTTGTGGCTACAGTGAGCTATGATCACACCACTATTCTCTAGCCTGAATAATAAACAAAACACTATCACAAAAAAGAAAAAACAAGCATCTTTTGCTCAAAATAAGTTGTTTACATTGGACACGAGGGGACTCCACTTTTAAAATGGTACTATTTTGTTTATTTAAAATGTTATATTTTCTGGTTATCTGGTGGTTAGCACGAAAGGTATATGTTTTTCTTGAAAAATATGAATTTAATAAATTTGAGGCTATATTAATTTTTGATAAGTATATTATTTACTCTTGCTATTTACAGAGAAATAATTTCTATCTTGTCAACTTTTTATATCCAACAACTTATACCCAGAATAAGCTAGATTTGTTTTAAAATCACTATATTTTAAAACTGGAAAATAAGTGTTCAATGTGTTTCCGAGGCTTTCATCTCATAAAAAAAAAGTAGAGTAGTTCCTAAGGGATAATATTTTGAGGGTATTATTTAAAAATCTGGATGTCTTTCAAACACAGCATATCTTTAAAAAATAAAATAAGAAAACACTTTTTCTAAATATTAAGATGAATTGAATTCATTTTTCTATAACACAGTCAATTGCCATTAGGTATACTTTCTGCTTGTTATGTCCTTGGTCCCATTTCTCTCCCTTCCACTTATATCCAGAGGTTCTTCTACATTTCACTTCATATCCCTCTTGTCAGTCCTCAATGCAATGAAAAAGTGGCCATGTACAGAAAAACATGCTATAATCCTAATGAGAGCTCTGACTGTGTGTGTGTGTGTGTGTGTGTGTGTATAAGAAAGTAGGATTTATTGAGAGGACAGGAGGTCTGACTTTTAAAAGAAAAAAAAATGGACGAGGACATTTCATCCCAGTGGATGAAATCCTTGTCCATTTCAACCCTTCATAATACTGAAAATTTCTACAGACACGTAAAGAATTGTGATTGCTATTGGAGAATAGATTGTGCAAAGGGTTACAAGAATGTCTTTTCTTCTGAGAAACAGAAAATTTTGCCCATAAGCAGCAGATAGTGGCAGGAAAAATAAATTGAGAAAGTATTAGATACGTGAAAGAGAAACACCTCCATTGCACACAAATATGTTTGTCCTCTTTAGAAGTCTGTCAGAAGCCTCCAGTGCTTCGTACCCTGTGAACATCTGCCTCTTCCACCCTAGCAAGGAGGA
>NW_007238771.1:0-527 GCF_000164805.1 Carlito syrichta
TACTATCTGACATCTCCAGCTAGCCAGGTGGCTAGCAAGCTGACTTAACTAGCTAGCTACCGAAATATAATGCTGGAGTGCCTGCTGAATTAACTACCTAGCTACATAGCTAACCAGCTGGCTAGCGAGCTGACTTAACTAGGTGACTTAACTAGCTAGCCAGCTAACTAGCCAGCTGACTTAACTAGGTAGCCACCTAGCTAGCCAGCTGGGAAGCCAGATGAATTAACTAGCTGACTTAAATAACTAACCAGCTGGCTAGCCAGCTGAATTATCTAGCTTGATATCTGGCTATGCAGCTGGCTAACTGGCTGACTTAGGTTGACTTAACCAGATAGCCATGTGGCACAACTAGCAGACTAAACTAGTTAGCCATCTAGCTACCCAGCTAACTTTACTAGCTCTCTACCTAACTAGGTAGCAGGTTAGTCAGCAGACAAGTAGCTGACATAATTAGCTAGCCAGCTGGCTAGCCAACTGACTTAACATGCTTGATACCTAGCTAGACAGCTGGCTAGCCAGCTGAC
>NW_007238771.1:1759-3886 GCF_000164805.1 Carlito syrichta
AGCTAGCCTGCTGGCTAGCAAGCTGACTTATCTAGCTAGCTACCTACCAATCCAGCTGGCTAGACAGCTGACTAAACTAGCTGATTAACCAGCTAGTTGGTTGGCTAGGCAGCTGACTTAACTCAAAGACATCAATAGCTAGGCAGGTAGCCATCTAGCTGACTTAACTAGCTAGTTCCTATCTTGCCAGTTGACTAGCCAGCTCTCTTAACTAGTTGAATTAACCAGCTAGCCAGCTGACTAGCCAACTGACTTAACTACCTCGCCACTTAGCTAGCCAGCTGTAAACCCAGCTGACTTAATTAGCTGAATTAACTAGCTAGCTACTAGAGAGAGAACTGACTTAAATAGCTAACTACCTCACTACCTCACTAGCCAGCTGATTTAAACAGTTAGCTAACTAGCTAGCTACCTAGCTAACAAGTTCAGTCAAATAGTTAGCTTTCTAGCTAGTTAGCTTACTTAACATGCTAGCTAACTAGTTAGCTTACTCGTTTTCCTACGTACTAGCTAGCTGTCTTAGTCATCCGACTTAACTCATTAGCTAATGAACTTCCTAGGTGGCTCAAGCAGCAGACTTAACTCGTTAGCTAACTAGCTAGCTAGCTTACTCAACCAGCTGACTTAACCAGTTAGTTAACTAGATAACTACCTGATTCAACCTGCTAACTTAACCCTGTAGCTAAATACATAGCAAGTTTTCTTAACCAGCTAACTTAATTTGAAAGCTGACTTAACTAGCTGAATTAGGTAGGTGACTTAACTACTTAGGTAACTGACTTAACTGGCCAACTTAACTAGTTAGCTAGTTGACTTAACTACCTGAATTAAATAATTAGCTAACAATTTAACTAACTGAACAGCTAGCTGACTTATCTAATTAGCTAGCTAGTTAGTTAACAGACTTAAGTACCTGACTTAGTTACCTAACTAGTGAGCTAGCTGAGTTAGCTAGCTGACTTATTTAGCTCGCTGGCTAGCTAGCTGACTTAGCTAGCTGGCTTAACTAGTTGTCTAACGAGATAGTTAACTGACTTAACCATTGGTTAACGAGTAGCTACCTTTTTAACTAGTTGGTAAATGAGTGAATTAGCTGAATTAACTAGTTGTTTAACGAGTTAACTAGGTGACTTTACTTTGTGGCTGATGAGTCTGCAGAAGAGTTAGCTGGATTAGCACGTTGGCTGACTACTCGACCGACTGATTAGTCAGATAAAAAAGTTGGATAAAAAACTAGTTGGCAGACTTGTTAACTGGGTTAGATAGTTGACTTACGAGTTGGCCCACTAGTCAGCTCTGTTAACTAGTTGGATGGCTGGTGGGCTGAACTAACTAGCTGAGCTAAATTGCCGACTGACAAGTTAGCCGTCTAGTCAGCCAATTGGTTAGATGACTTTACTAGTTGGCTGATTAGGCAGCCAACCAGTTAGCTGACTTAACTAGTCAGCTGGCTAGTTAAACGAGAGGTGAGCTGACTTTACTAATTGTCCAGCGAGTGAGCCGACATGTCAACTGACATAACTAGTCGGTCAGCAAGTGAGCCGACTGGTCAGATGACTTAACTAGTCGGCCGGCGAGTAAGTTGACTGGTCAGTTGACTTTAGTCAGCTGCTGAGTGAACCGACTGGTCAGAGGACTTCACTAGTAGGCTGGCGTGTGAGCTGACCTGTAAGCCAAATTAACTAGTCGGCCAGCGAGTGATGTGATGGGTGAGCTGGCTTAAGTAGTCAGGTGATGAACAAGCCTACTGGTTAGCTGACTTAACTGGTCGGCTGGCAAGCAAGCTGACTAGCTAGCTAATCTGTTGGCCTGTGAGTGAGCCAACAAGTTAGTTGACCTGTTGGCTTGCAAGCAAGGCAACTAGTTTGTTGACCAGTTGGCAGGCAAGGGAGTTGACTAGTAAGCTGACTTGATGGAAGATGAGCAAGCCCACTAGTTAGATGACCAGCTAACTGAGTGGCTAGCCAACTAGTTAGCTAAATAACTAGCTGATTTGCTAGCTGACTTAACTAGATAGTTGACTAGCCAGCTGGCTATCTAGCTGGCATAACTAAATAGAAAACAAGCTATCTAGCTGTCTAGCTAGCTGACTTAACTAGCTAGATCACTGGCTAGTTAGCTGGCTAG
>NW_007238771.1:4869-5869 GCF_000164805.1 Carlito syrichta
AGCAGACATAACTAGCTAGCTACCTACCTAGCATGCTTCCTTGCCAGCTGACTTAACTAGGTGAATTAACTAGTTAGCCAGCTGGCTAGTCAGTTGAATTATTTGCCTAGCTACCTAGAAAGCCAGCAGGCTAGCCAGTTGAATTAACTAGCTGAATTAACGAAGTAGCCAGCTGGCTAGCCAGCAGAATTAACTAGCTAGCTACCTAGCTAGACAAGTGAATAGCCAGCTGACTTATCTAGCTGACATAACAAGACACCTGATGGCTAGCCAGCTGACTTAACTAGCTAGCTACCCAAGCTAGGCAGGTGGCTAACCAGCTGACTTAGCTAGCTAACTTTACTAGCTAGTCAGCTGACGTAACTAGCTGACTTAAATAATTAGCTACCTAGCAAACCAGCTGACTTTACTAGCTGAAATAACTAGCTATCTTCCTAGCTAGCTATCTAGCAGGCAAGCCCACTTAAATAGCTGAGTTAACTGTCTGGCTACCTAACTAGACAGTTGACTTTATTAACTGAAATAACTAGCCAGACAACTGTCTAGCCATCGAATTAACTAGCTTTTAAACTAATTATCAAGCTGGTTAGTCAACTGAATTAACGAGGTGACTTAACTAGCTAGTCAGCTGGTTAGCCAGTTGAATTAACTAATTGACTAACGAGCTAGGCAACTGGCCAGCCAGATGACAAAACTAGCTGGCATTACGATTTATCCAGCTGGCTAGCCAGCTGACTTAACTAGCTCTCTACCTCTCTAGCTATTTGCATAGCCAGCTTTCTTATCTAGGTGACTTAATTAGCTAGACAGCCAGCTAGCCAACTGACTTAACTAGGTCACTAACTAGCTAGCCAGCTGGTTAGCCAGCTGAAATAACTAGCTGTTTTAACTAGCTTGTCTGCTTTCTAGCCAGTTGAATTAACTAGTTTGCTACATAGCTATCCAGCTGGCTATCCAGCTGAATTAGCTAGGTGACTTATCTTGCTAGCAAGCTGTCTAG
>NW_007238771.1:7234-8015 GCF_000164805.1 Carlito syrichta
CAGGCAGCTGTCTAGCCAGCTGACTTAACTAACTGACTTAACTAGCTAGCCAGCTGGTTATCTAGTGGACTTAACTAGCTAGCTACCTTGCTAGTCAGCTGACAACTAGCTGACAACTATCTAGTGACCTAGCTAGAAGGCTGGCTGACCAGATGACTTAACTAGCTGACTTAACCTAATAGCCAGCTGGCTGACCAGCTGACTTAACTAGCTAACCAGCTGGCTGGTGAGCTGAATTAACTAGCTGTCTTACTAGCTAGCCAACTGGAAAGCCAACTTAATTAACTAGCTGACTTAACTAGCTATCCCGATTGCTAATCAACTGAATTAACTAGTTTGCTACTTAGCTAGCCAGCTGGCTAGCCAGCCGACTTAACTACTTGACTTAACCAGCTAGCCAGCTGGCTAGCCAACTGACTCAACTAGATGACTTAACTAGTGAGCCAGCTGGCCAGCCAGCTGACTTCACTAGCTCTCTACCTAGCTAGCTTGCTGGCTAGCCAGCTGAATTAACTAGCTGACTTATTTAGCTAGCCAGCTGGCTAGTCAACTGATTTAACTATCTCACTACCTAGCTAGTCTGCTGTCAAGCCACCTGACATAAGTACCTGACTTACATAGCAGGCCTGATTGTTAGCTGAATTATCTAGCTTGCTATATAGCTAGCCAGCTGGCTAGCCAGCTGACTTAACTAGGTGACTTAACTAGCCAGCAGGCTAGCCAGCTGACTTAACTATCTAGCTACCTATCTAGCCAGCTGTCAAGCCAACTGACTTAACTA
>NW_007238771.1:8035-8750 GCF_000164805.1 Carlito syrichta
CCAGTAGGCTCACTTGCCAGTTGACTCGTTAAGTCAACTCACCTGTTGGCTCACTTGCTGGCCAACTAGTTAAGTCAGCTAACTGGTCGGCAGACTAGGTGGTGAACTAATTAAGTCAACTAACCAATCGGTCAACTAGTCGGCCAACTTGAAGTTGACAAATTAGCTCAGCTAACTAGTCAGACGACTAGTTAGGCAAATTAACAATTTGCTGACTTCTCTAGCTGACATAACTAGACACCTGATGGCTAGCCAGCTGATTTAACTATATACATACCTACATAGCCTGTTGGTTTGCCAGCTGACTTAAATACCTAACTACCTAGCTAACCTGGTGTCCAGCGTGCTAACTTAACTAGGTGACTTACCTAGCTAGGTAACTGGAAAGCCAGCTGACTTAACTAGCTAGCTAAACTGCTAGGCAACTGGCTAGCCAGCTGACTTATCTTGCTGACTTAATAAGCTAGCAAGCTGACTTAACTAGCTTACTTAACGAGCTAGCTACTTAGCTAGCCAGTTGACTTAATTAGCTGTTTTAACTAGCATGCTACCTAGCTAACTTTCATGTAGCTAGCTGACTTAACTAGCTGACCTATCTATCTAGCTTGCTGACATCTAGCTGACTTAACTAGCTAGCTTCCTAGCTATTGAGAGATCTTAACTGGCTGAAATAACTAGCGAGCCAGCAGGCTACTCATCTGATGTAACTAGCTTT
>NW_007238771.1:8770-13568 GCF_000164805.1 Carlito syrichta
ATCTAGCCAGCAAGCTAGTCAACTGATTTAACTAGTCACTACCTAGCTTGTCAGCTGGGAGCCAGCTGAATTAACTAGCTGTTTTGACTAGCTTGTCTGCTTTCTAACCAGTTGAATTAACTAGCTTTCTACATAGCTAGCCAGCTGGCTCTCTAGCTGAATTAACTAGGTGACTTATCTTGCTTGGAATCTTCTAGCAAGCTGACATAACTGGCAAGCTACCTACCTAGCCAGTTGGCTAGTCAGCTGACTTAACTTGGTCACTTAACTATCTAGCCAGCTGACTAGACAACGGACATAACTAGCTAGCTGCCTGGCTATCATGCTGGCTAGTTGAATTAACTAGCTAGCCAGCTGACTAGCCAGCTGAAATATTTTCCTAGTTACCTAGCTAGCCAGCATGCTAGCCAGCTGACTTAACTAGCTGACTTAACGAAGTAGCCAGCTGGCTAGCCAGCAGACTTAACTAGCTAGCTACCTAGCTAGACTGGTGAATAGCCAGATGACTTATCTAGCTGACATAACTAGACACCTGATGGCTAGCCAGCTGACTTAACTATATACATACCTACATAGCCTGTTCGCTTGCCAGCTGACTTAAATACCTAACTACCTAGCTAACCTGCTGTCCAGCGTGCTGACTTAACTAGTTGACTTACCTAGCTAGGTAGCTGGCAAGCCAGCTGACTTAACTAGCTAGCTAACCTGCTAGGCAGCTGGCTAGCCAGCTGATTTATCTCGCTGACTTATTTGCTAGCAAGCTGACTTAACTAGCTAACTTAGTGACCTAGCTACTTAGCTAGCCAACTGACTTAATTAGCTGTTTTAACTAGCAAGCTACCTAGCTAACTTTCATGTAGCTAGCTGACTTAACTAGTTGACCTATCTATCTAGCTTGCTGACTTCTGGCTGACTTAACTAGCTAGCTTCCTAGCTATTGAGAGAACTTAACTAGCTGAAATAACTAGCGAGCCAACAGGCTACTCATCTGATGTAACTAGCTTTTTAACCAGCTAACCAGCTGGCTAGAAAACTGATTAATGAGCTGACATAACTAGCTATCCAGCTAGTTAGCCAGTTGACTAAACTAGCTGACTTAACTAACTGTCCAGATGGCTAGCCAGCTGACTTAATTGCCTAACTAAATATGTAGCCAGCATCCTAGTCAGCTGATTTAACTTGCTGACTTAACGATGTAGCAAGTTGGCTAGCCAGCAGAGTTAACTAGCTAACGACCTCTCTAGGGAGCTGGATAGCCAGCTGACTTAACTAGCGGACATAACTAGTTTGATGGCTAGCCAGCTGACTTAACTAGCTACCTACCTACATAATCCTCTGGCTTGCTAGCTGAATTACCTACCTACCTACCTAACCTGCTGTCCAGCGCACTGACTTAACTAGGTTACTTAACTAGCTAGCCAGTTGGCTACCCTGCAGCCTTAATTAGCCAGCTACCCTGCTAGCCAGCTGGCTAGCCAGCTGACTTAACTATTTGACTTAACTAGATAGCCAGCTGCCTTATCTAGCTGAATTAACTAGCTACCTTGCTAGCCAGCTGACTTAACTACCTGACTTAAATATCTAGCTACCAAGCTAGAAAGCTGTCTGGCCAGATGACTTAACTAGCTGACTTAACCAGTTAGCCAGGTGCCTGGCCAGATGACTTAAATAGCAAGCCAGCTGGCTGGAGAGCTGAATTAATGAGGTGTTTTAACCAGCTAGCTAGTTGGCTACCCAGTTGACTTAACTAGCTAGCTACCGAGATAGCCAGCTGGGAAGCCAACTGAAATAACTAACTGACTTAACTAGCTATCCCGCTTGCTAACCAGCTGACTTAACTAGCTTGCTACCTAGCTAGCCAGCTGGCTAGCCTGCTGACTTAACTACTTGACTTAGCCAGCTAGCCAGCTGGCTAGCCTGCTGACTCAACTAGATGACTTAACTAGTGAGCCAGATGGCTAGCCAGCTGAATTAATTAGCTGACTTAATTAGCTAGCCAGCTGGCTAGCCAACTGAGTTAACTATCTCACTACCTAGCTAGTCTGCTGTCAAGCCACCTGACAAAACTAGCTGACTTACATAGCAGGCCTGATTGTTATTCAGCTGAATTAACTGGCTTGCTATATAGCTAAGCAGCTGGCTAGCCAGTTGACTTAACTAAGTGACTTAACTATCTAGCCAGTGGGCTAGAGCTGACTTAACTATCTAGCTACCTAGCTAGCCAGCTGTCAATCCAACTGACTTAACTTGGTAACATAACTAGCTAGCCAGTTGGCTAGTGGGCTGATTTAACATCCTAGCTACCTAGCTAGCCAGTTGCATAGCCAGCTGACTTAACTAGCTAGCTACCTACATAGCCCACTGGTGTGCCAGCTGACTTAGCTACCTAGCTACCTAGTTAACCAGCTGGCTAGTGAGCTGACTTAACTAGGTTTTTTAACTACCTAGCTAACTGACTAGCCAGCTGACTTAACTAGTTACCTACTCAGCTAGGCAGCAGGCTACCCAGCTGACTTAACTCGCTGACTTAACAAGCTGACAAGCTGACTTAAATAGCTGACTTAGCCAGCTAGCTACCTAGCTGGCCAGCTGGCATATCTAGCTGGCTTAAGTATCTAGCCACCGAACTAGCTTCCTAGCTAGCCAGCTGATTTAACTCACTGAAATCACTAGCTAGCCAGGAAGCTATCTAGCTGATTTAACTAGCCAGCTACCGACAATTGCCAGTTGGCTTGCCAGCTCTCCTAACTAGCTGAATTGACCAACTAGATAGCTGGCTAGCCAACTGACTTAACTGGCTCGCTACCTGGCTAGCCAGCTGTTTTAACTAGCTGACATAACAAGCTAATTACCTAGCTAGCAAGCTGATTTAAATAGTTAGCTAACTAGCTAGCTGCCTAGCTAGCCAGCTGACTTAAGAAATTAGCTAACTACCTAGCTACCTAGCTAACAAGCTGACTTAAATAGTTAGCTGTCTAGCTAGCTAACTGACTTAACCAGATAGCTACATAGCTAGCTTACTTGTTATCTAACTTTCTAGCTAGCTGACTTAATCATCTGACAACTCACTAGCTAATGAGCTAGCAAGCTGACTCAACCAGCTGACTTAACTCGTTAGCTAACTAACTAGCTAGTTGACTAATCCAGGTGACTTAACTGGTTAGCTAACTATCTAGCTAACCTACTCAAACAGCTGACTCGACCCATTTGCTAACTAGCCAGCCTGCTGACTCAACCAGCTGACTTAACACATTAGTTAACTAGCTACCTACCTGACTCGACCTGCTGACTTAACCTGTTAGCTAACTACCTAGCTAGCTGTCTTAACCATCTGACTAAATTAGAAAGCTGACTTAACTAACTAGCTGACTTAGCTAGCTGACTTAACTACTTATCCAGTTGACTTAACTGGCTGACCTAACTAGTTAGCCAGCTGACTTAACTACCTGAATTAAATAGTTAGCTAAATATTTAGCTAGCTGATTAACTAGCTGAGTTAACTAGTTAGCAATATATTTAGGTATCAGGCTTAATAGCTGACTTAAATAGTTAGCTAACTAGTGAGCTACATGTCTTAGTTAACTGACTTAGATAGCTATCTAATTAGCTAGTTGACTTGATTGACTTAACTAGTTGGCTAACAAGATAGCTAGCTGAATTAACGAGTTGGTTAATGAGTTAGTTAACTGTTTTAACTATTTGTTAAATGAGTTAACTAACTGTCTTAATTAATTGTGTAACTAGTTAGCTAGGTTACTTAACTTGGTTTATGATGCTAATGACTGTTTATCTGGTTTAACACATTGATTGACTACTCAGCTGACTTAGCTGGCTTCAGAAGTTGGCCTTCTAGTCGACCGACTAGTTAGCTAGGTTAATTAGTTGACTGACGAGTTGGCCCACAATTTAGCTCAGTTAATTAGTTGGCTGGTTAGTTTGCTTACCTAATTAATCGGCTCACATGTTAGCTGACCTAACTTGTCAGCTGACCACTTGGCTTACTAGTTGGTCAATTGCTTAGCTGACTTAAATACTTGGCCAGCTACTCGGCCGACTGGTTAGTTTACTTAACTTGTCAGCCGGCTAGTGAGCCCACCAGTGAGCTGAATTAACTAGTTGGCTGGTGAGTGAGTCATCTGGTCAGCTGACTCAACAATTTGGTTGGCAAGTGAGCCGACTGGTCAGCTGACTAAACTAGTCAACTGTCGAGTGAGCTGACTGGTCAGCTGACTTTAGTTGGCTAGCAAGTCAGCTGAATGATCAGAACAGTTAACTAGTCAGCCTGCGAATGAGCCAACCGGTTAGCTGGCTTAACTAGAGGTCCAGCGAGTGACTCGACATATGAGCTGCCTTAACTAGTAGGCCAGTGAGCAAGCCGACCGATGAGCTGATTTAGCTAGTTAGCTGGCGAGCAAGCAGATTAATTAGCTGACCTGTTGGTCTGCGAGTGAGCCAACAATTTAGTTGACTTGTTGGCTGGCGAGCGAGCTGACTTGTTTGCTGAACGGTTTGCAGGTGAGCGAGTCAGCTAATTAGCTGACCTGATGGAAAACGAGAGATCCCACTAGTTATCTGACCAGATAGCTGAGTTGCTAGCCAACTAGTAGCTAAATAACTAGCTGATTTGCTAGCAGACTTAACTAGCTAGATGACTAGCTAGCTGGCTATCTAGGTGACATAACTAGCTAGAAAACAAACTAACTCTCTAGCTTGCTGATTTCACTAACTAGCTGAATAACTAGCTGAGTTGCTAGCTAGCTGACTTAACTAGCTGATTAGCTACTTTGCTGGATAGCTG
>NW_007238771.1:13811-14856 GCF_000164805.1 Carlito syrichta
TGGCTAGCTGGCTAGGCAGCCAGCTAGCTAGCTAGTGGGCGGACCAGGTGGCTAGTCAGCCAGCTTAGATAGCCAGCCAGCTGGCTGGACAGTCGGGTAGCCAGCTGGATTACCTAGCCAGCCATCCTGCTGGTCAGCTGGCTAGCCAGCTGGCTTAACTAGTGGACCACATACCTGAGCAGCCTGCTACCCAGCCAGCTTAACTTTCCAGCCACCTAGCTAGCCTGAGGCTTACAGGCTTACTTAACTAGCTGACTTAAATAGATAGCCATCCAGCTAGCAAGCTGGCTTAACTAGCTAGCCACCTAGCTAGCCAGTGGGCTAGTGAGCTCACTTAACACACTGAATTAACTAGCTAGCCAACTGGATAGCCAGCTGACTTAGTTACCTAGCTACATACCTAGCCAAATGGCTAGCCAGCTGACATAGCTATCTGACTTAACAAACTAGCCAGCTGGCTAGCCACCTGATTTAACTAGCAAGCTTCCTAGCTAGCCAGTTGGCTAGCCACTTGAATTAACTAGCTGACTTAACAAGCTAGCCAATTGGCTAGCCAGCTGACTCAACTAGCTGACATAACTAGATAGCCAGCTGGATAGCAAGCTGTCTTAACTAACAGACATCACTAGCTAGACAGGTGGCTAACCAGCTGACATAAATAGCTAGCCACTAGGTATCTCACTGACTTGCCAGTTGACTTAACTACCTAGCTAACTAGCTAAAGAGCTGTCAAGTGAGCTGACTTAACTAGGTGACTTAACTCACTAGCCAGCTGGCTAGCCAACTGACTTAACAAGCTAGCTGCCCAGCAAGGCAGCTGGCTAGCCAGCTGACTTAAATAGCTGAGTTAACTAGCTAGCTATCCACGAAACTTGCTGAATTTACTAGCTGAAATAAATAGCTAGCTACCTAGCTAACTAACTACCTTTCTAGGAGACTTTATTAACTAACTTAACTAGCTAGCTGGCTGATATAACTAGCTGACTTAACTAGCTATCTACCTAGCTATCAAGCTCACTTAACTACCTGAAATAACTAGCTAGTC
>NW_007238771.1:15331-16696 GCF_000164805.1 Carlito syrichta
TCTAGCTAGCCAGCTGTCTAGCCAGCTGACTTAACTAGCAAGCTACGTAGCTAGCCAGCTGCCTTCTCAGCTAACTTAACTAGGTGACTTAACTAGCTAGCCAGCTGGCTAGACAACTGACATAACTAGCTAGTTACCCAAATAGCTAGCTGGCTAGCCAGCTTTCTTAACTAACTGACTTAACTAGTTAACTAGCTGGCTAGCCAGCTGACTTAATTGCCTAACTACCTAGCTATCCAGCTGATGTAACTGGTTGAAATAACTCGTGAGCCAGCTGGCTACACTTCTGATGCAACCAATTTTTAACTAGCTAGCCACCTGGCTAGACAACAGACTTCATCAGCTGACTTAACTAGCTAGACATCTGGTTAGCCAGCTGACTAAACTACCTCACTTTAATATCTGTCCAGCTAGCTAGCCAGCTGACTTAATTTCCTAGCTACCTAGCTAGCCAGCAGCCCAGCCAGCTACTTAACTAGCTGACTTAACGAAGTAGACAGCTGGCTAGCCAATAGACTTAACTAGCTACCTACCTAGCTAGACAGCTTGATAACCAGCTGATTTAACTAGTTGACATAACTAGAAAGCCTGATGGCTAGCCAGCACACTTAACTAGCTACCTACCTACTTAGTCCTCTGTCTTGTCAACTGATTTAACTACCTAACTACCTAGATAACATGCTGGCCAGCGATTTGACTTTACATAATTTAACAAGCTAGCCAGCTTGCTAGCCAGCTGATTTAACTGCTAGGAACCCTGCTGGTAACTGGCTAGCCAGCAGAGTTAACTAACTGAATTAACTAGCTAGATACCTAGATAACCAGCTGACTTAACTAGCTAGCTACCTAGCTAGCCAGCTGGCTGGGCAGCTGACTTAACTAGCTGACTTAATTAGCTAGCCAGATGGCTGGCCCGCTGACTTAACTAGCTAACTTAATTAGCAAGCCACCTGGCTGGCCAGCTGAATTAACTAGCTGATTTCACCAGATAGCCAGCTGACTAGCCAGCTGACTTAACTAGTTAGCTACCTAGCTGGGAAGCCAGCTGAATTAGTTAGCTGGTCTAAATAGCTAGCCAGCTGGCTAGCCAGTTGACTTAACTAGCTTCATACCTAGCTAGCCAACTGGCTAGCCAGCTAACATAACTAGTTGACTTAACCTGCTAGACAGCTGACTAGCCAGCTGACTCAACCAGCTGAATTAACGAGTCAGCCAGTTGGCTAGACAGCTGTCATAACTAGCTCTCTACCTAGCTAGCTAGCTAGATAGCCCGCTGACTTACCAAGCTTAATTAATTAGCTTGCCAGCTGGATAGCCAACTGATTTAAGTAGCTCTCTACCTTGCTAACCAGCTGGCTAGCCAGC
>NW_007238772.1:0-454 GCF_000164805.1 Carlito syrichta
AAGCCAACTGAAATAACTAGCTGACTTAACTAGCTATCCCGCTTGCTAACCAGCTGACTTAACTAGCTTGCTACCTAGCTAGCCAGCTGGCTAGCCTTCTGACTTAACTACTTAACTTAGCCAGCTAGCCACTTGGCTAGCCTGCTGACTCAACTAGATGACTTAACTAGTGAGCCAGATGACTAGCCAGCTGAATTAACTAGCTGACTTATTTAGCTAGCCAGCTGACTAGCCAACTGAGTTAACTATCTCACTATCTAGCTAGTCTGCTGTCAAGCCACCTGACATAATTATCTGACTTACATAGCAGGCCTGATTGTTATTCAGCTGAATTAACTAGCTTGCTATGTAGCTAAGCAGCTGGCTAGCCAGCTGACTTAACTAGGTGACTTAACTATCTAGCCAGTGGGCTAGACAGCTGACTTAACTATATAGCTACCTAGCTAGCCAGCTG
>NW_007238772.1:1287-6291 GCF_000164805.1 Carlito syrichta
ATTAGAAAGCTGACTTAACTAACTAGCTGACTTAGCTAGCTGACTTAACTACTTAGCCAGCTGACTTAACTGGCTGACCTAACTAGTTAGATAACTGACTTAACTACCTGAATTAGTTAGCTAAATATTTAGCTAGCTGATTAACTAGCTGAGTTAACTATTTAGCAATATATTTAGATATCAGGCTTAATAGCTGACTTAAATAGTTAGCTAACTAGTGAGCTACATATCTTAGCTAACTGACTTAGATAGCTATCTAATTAGCTAGTTGACTTACTTGGCTGACTTATCTAGTTGGCTAACAAGATAGCTAACTGAATTAATGAGTTGGTTAATGAGTTAGTTAACTGCTTTAGCTATTTGTTAAATGAGTTAACTAGCTGTCTTAATTAATTGTGTAACTAGTTAGCTAGGTTACTTAACTTGATTTATAATGCGAATGACTATCTGGTTTAACACATTGATTGACTACTCAGCTGACTTAGCTGGCTTCACAAGTCAGCCGTCTAGTCAGTCGACTAGTTAGCTGGGTTAATTAGTTGACTGACGAGTTGGCCCATAAGTTAGCTCAGTTAATTAGTTGGCTGGCTAGTTTGCTGACCTAACTAGTCGACTGACTAGTTGGCCGACCATTTAGCTGACCTAACTAGTCGGCTCACATGTTAGCTGACCTAACTTGTCAGTTGATCACTTGGCTTACTAGTCAGTCAATTGGTTAGCTGACTTAAATACTTGGCCGGCTACTCGGCCGACTGTTTAGTTTACTTAACTTGTCAGCCGGCTAGTGAGTCCACCAGTGAGCTGAATTAACTAGTCAGCCGGTGAGTGAGTCGTCTGGTCAGCTGACTCAACAATTTGGTTGGCAAGTGAGCCGACTGGTCAGCTGACTAAACTAGTCAGCTGTCGAGTGAGCTGACTGGTCAGCTGACTTTAGTTGGCTAGCGAGTCAGCTGAATGATCAGAAGAGTTAACTAGTCAGCCTGCGAATGAGCCAACCAGCTAGCTGGCTTAACTAGTGGTCAAGCGAGTGACTCGACATATGAGCTGCCTTAACTAGTAGGCCAGCGAGCAAGCCGACCGATGAGCTGATTTAGCTAGTTAGCTGGTGAGCAAGCAGACTAATTAGCTGACCTGCTGGTCTGCGAGTGAGCCGACAATTTAGTTGACCTGTTGGCTGGTGAGTGAGCTGACTTGTTTGCTGAATGGTTTGCAGGTGAGCAAACCAGCTAATTTGCTGACCTGATGGAAAACTAGAGATCCCACTAGTTATCTGACCCGATAGCTGAGTTGCTAGACAACTAGTTAGCTAAATAACTAGCTGATTTGCTAGCAGACTTAACTAGCTAGATGACTAGCTAGCTGGCTATCTAGGTGACATAACTAGCTAGAAAACAAACTATCTAACTCTCTAGCTTGCTGATTTCACTAGTTTGCTGAATAGCTAGCTGAGTTGCTAGCTAGCTGACTTAACTAGCTGATTAGCTACTTTGCTGGATAGCTGGCTAGCCAACTGACTTAACGAGCTATTTAACTGGTTGTATACATGGCTAGCCAGTTGGCTTAACTAGTTAGTTACCTGGCTGGCTAGTTGGCTAGGCAGCCAGCTAGCTAGCTAGTGGGCGGACCAGGTGGCTAGTCAGCCAGCTTAGATAGACAGCCAGCTAACTGGACAGTCAGATAGCCAGCTGGATTATCTAGCCAGCCATCCTGCTGGTCAGCCGGCTAGCCAGCTGGCTTAACTAGCAGGCCACATACCTGAGCAGCGTGCTACCCAGCCAGTTTAACTTGCCAGCCACCTAGCTAGCCTGACGGCTTACAAGCTTACTTAACTAGCTGAATTAAATAGATAGCCTTGCAGCTAGCCAGCTGGCTTAACTAGCTAGCCACCTAGCTAGCCAGTGGGCTAGCGAGCTCACTTAACACACTGAATTAACTAGCTAGCCAGCTGGCTAGCCAGCTGACTTAATTACCTAGCTACCTACCTAGCCAAATGACTAGCCAGCTGACATAACTACCTGACTTAAAAAAACTAGCCAGCTGGCTAGCCACCTGATTTAACTAGCGAGCTTCCTAGCTAGTCAGTTGGCTAGCCACTTGAATTAACTATCTGACTTAACAAGCTAGCCAATTGGCCAGGCAGCTGACTCAACTAGCTGACATAACTAGATAGCCAGCTGGCTAGCAAGCTATCTTAACTAACAGACATCACTAGCTAGACATTTGGCTAACCAGCTGACATAAATAGTTAGGCACCTAGGTATCCCACTGACTTGCCAGCTGACTTAACTACCTAGCTAACTAGCTAAAGAGCTGGGAAGTGAGCTGACTTAACTAGGTGACTTAACTCACTAGCCAGCTGGCTAGCCAACTGACTTAACAAGCTAGCTACCCAGCAAGGCAGCTGGCTAGCCAACTGACTTAAATAGCTGAGTTAACTAGCTAGCTATCCACCAAGCCTGCTGAATTTACTAACTGAAATAAATAGCTAGCTACCTAGCTAACTAACTACCTTTCTAGGTGACTTAATTAGCTAACTTAACTACCTAGCTAGCTGATATAACTAGCTGATATAACTAGCTGACATAACTAGCTATCTACCTAACTATCAAGCTAACTTAACTACCTGAAATAACTAGCTAGTCAGCTGTCTAGCCATCTGAGTTAGTTTTTTAACTAGCTAGTGAGGTGGCTAGTCAACTGACTTAATGAGGTGACTTAAATAGCTAGACAGCTGTTTAGTCAGCTTAATTAACTAGTTAATTAATGATCTAGGCAGCTGGTCATCCAGGTGACTATACTAGCTGACTTAACTAGATATCCAGGTGGCTAACCAGCTGACTTAACTAGCTCTCTACATCTCTAGCCACCTGGAGAGCAAGCTGATTTAACTAACTAACCTAATTAGCTAGTCATCTGGCTAGTTAACTAACTTAACTAGGGCAATACCTAGTCAGCCAGTTTGCTAGCCAGCTGACTTAACTAGCTCTCTTAACTAGCTGGCCTGCTTTCTAGCCAGTTGAATTAACTATCTTGCTATATAGCTATCCAACTGGCTATCCAGCTGAATTAACTAGGTGACTACTCTAGCTAGCCAGCTGCCTAGCCAACTGACTTAACTAGCAAGCTACGTAGCTAGTCAGTTGCCTTCTCAGCTAACTTAACTAGGTTACTTAACTAGCTAGCCAGCTGGCTAGACAGCTGACATAACTAGCTAGCTATCCAAATAGCTAGCTGGCTAGCCAGCTTTCTTAACTAACTGACTTAACTAGCTAGCTAGTTGGCTAGCCAGCTGACTTAATTGCCGAACTACCTAGCTAGCCAGCTGATGTAACTGGTTGAAATAACTTGTGAGCCAGCCGGCTACCCTTCTGATGTAACCAATTTTTAACTAGCTAGCCACCTGGCTAGACAACAGACTTCATCAGCTGACTTAACTAGCTAGACATCTGGTTAGCCAGCTGACTAAACTACCTGACTTTAATACATGTCCAGCTGGCTAGCCAGCTGACTTAGTTTCCTAGCTACCTAGCTAGACAGCAGCCCAGCCAGCTACTTAATTAGCTGACTTAACTATGTAGACAGCTGGCTAGCCAATAGACTTAACTAGCAACCTACCTAGCTAGACAGCTTGATAGCCAGCTGATTTAACTAGCTGACATAACTAGAAAGCCTGATGGCTAGCCAACACACTTAACTAGCTACCTACCTACTTAGTCCTCTGTCTTGCCAACTGATTTAACTACCTAACTACCTAGATAGCATACTGGCCAGCGAGCTATTTGGATATTTATGTAACTTAACAAGCTATCCAGCTTGCTAGCCAGCTGATTTAACTAGCTAGGAACCCTGCTGGTAACTGGATAGCCGGCAGATTTAACTAACTGAATTAACTAGTTAGATACCTAGATAACCAGCTGACTTAACTAGCTAGCTACCTAGCTAGCCAGCTGGCTGTGCAGCTGACTTTACTAGCTGACTTAACTAGCTAGCCAGATGGCTGCCCCACTGACTTAACTAACTGACTTAATTAGCATGCCACCTGGCTGGCCAGCTGAATTAACTAGCTGATTTCACCAGATAGCCAGCTGACTAGTCAGCTGACTTAACTAGTTAGCTACCTAGCTGGGAAGCCAGCTGAATTAGCTAGCTGATCTAAATAGCTAGCCAGTTGGCTAGCCAACTGACTTAACTAGCTTCATACCTAGCTAGCCACCTGGCTAGCCATCTAACATAACTAGTTGACTTAACCTGCTAGACAGCTGACTAGCCAGCTGACTCAACCAGCTGAATTAACTAGTCAGCCAGCTGGTGAGAAAGCTGTCATAAATAGCTCTCTACCTAGCTAGCTAGTTGGATAGCCTGCTGACTTACCAAGCTTACTTAATTAGCTTGCCAGCTGGATAACCAACTGACTTAAGTAGCTAGCTACCTTACTAACCAGCTGGCTAGCCAGCTAACTTAACTAGTTGACTTAAATAGCTGGCTTGTTTCCTAGTCAGCTGAATTAACTAGCTTGCTATATAGCTAGCCAGGTGGCTAACCAGCTGACTAAACTAGGTGAACTAACTAACTAACCTTCTGTCTAGCCAGCTGACTTTATTAGCAAGCTACCTAGCTAGCTAGCTGGCTAACCAGCTGACTTAACTAGGTGATTTAAAAAACTAGCCAGCAGGCTCAACAACTGATTTAACTATCTAGGTACCTAGCGAGCCAGCTGTCTAGTCAGCTGACAACTAGGTGACTTAACTAGCTAGCCTGCTGGCTAGCAGGCTGACTTAACTGCCTAGGTATGTAGCTAGCCAGCTGGATACCCAGCTGACTTAACCTGCTGGCTACCTACATATCCTGCTAGCTTGCCAGCTGACTTATTTACTGAGGTACCTAGGTAACCAGCTGGCTAGAGAGCTGATTTAAATAGGTTACTTAACTTGCTATCTAACTGGTTAGCCAGCTGACTTAACTAGGTAGTGACCCAGCTAGGCAGCTGGCTATCCAGATGACTTA
>NW_007238773.1:0-718 GCF_000164805.1 Carlito syrichta
AGGAATGCGATGGAATGGAATTGAATGAAATGGAGAGAAATGGAATGGAATGGAATGGTATGGTATGGAAGGAAAGCAAGGGAATGTAGAGGAACAGTGCAGACTTTAATGGAATGCAGAGGAATGGAGTGGAATGGAACAGAATGGGATGGAATCGAGAGGAATGGAATGGAATGGAATGGATTGGAATGAATTGGAATGGAATGGAGTGTAATGGAATGGACTGGAGTGAAATTTAATGGAAAGAATGTAGGGAAACGGAATGGAATAAAATGGAACGGAATGGAGAGGAATGGAATGGAATGGGGAGGAATTGAATTGAATGGTATTTAATAGAACGGAATCGAATGGAGTGAAATGGAATGGGATGGAGGGTAATGGAATAAACTGGAATGGAATGGAATGGAGTGTAAAGGAAAGGATAGGTATGTAATGTATTGTAATGGAATGAAATTTAAAGGAATGGAATGTATAGGAACGGAATGGAAATGAATGGTTTGGAATGGAGACTAATGGAATTGAATGGACAGGAAGGGAATCTAATGGAGAGGAATGGAATGGAATGGAATGCAATGGAATGGAATGCAATGGAATAGAATGGAGAGTAATAGAATGGACCAGAATGGAATGGAATGGAATGTAGAGGAAGAGAATGGAATGGAATGATATGGAGAAGAATGAAATGGAATGGAATGGAATAGAGAAGATTGGAATGGAA
>NW_007238774.1:0-581 GCF_000164805.1 Carlito syrichta
GGAATGTAGAGGAACGGAATGGAATGGAATGTGATGGAATGGAGTGGAATGAAATGGAATGAAAAGGAATGGAATGGAATGGATTGGAGAGTAATTCAAAGTAATGTAATGGAATGGAGAAGAATGGAATGAAATGTTATTGAATGGAATACCAAAAAATGGAATGGAAAAGAAAGGAGATGAAATGTATGGAAAGGAATGGAATGGAGAGGAATGGAATTGAATGGATGGAATAGAGCGGAAAGAAAAGAATGGAATGTAACAGAATTGATGGAATTTTAGAGGAATGAAATGGAATGGTATGGAATGGAAGAGAAAGGAATGGAATGTAGAGGAATTGTATGGAATGGAATGGAGAGGAATGAGACGAAATGGAATGGAGAGGAATGGAATAGAATGGAGTGGAATGAATTGGACAGGAGAGGAATGGAATGGAATGGAATGGAATTTTGAGAAACGGAATGGAATGGAATGGAATGGAATGGGGAGGAACGAAATGGAATGGAATGGAGTGGAAGGGGTTGCAATGGAAGGTAAACTAATGGAGAGGATTAGAATGCAATGGAATGGAATGTAGAGTA
>NW_007238775.1:0-3089 GCF_000164805.1 Carlito syrichta
CATAGTTAGGCCAGCTAACTAGTTGGCTATCTAGTCCTCTGCCTAATTAGGTCAGCAAACCAGCCAACCAACTGGTTAAGGGAGCTAGCTAGTGGGCCAGCACATCAGTCAATTAGTTAACCCAACTAACTAGTCGGCCGACTATTTGGTCGACTTGGTAAACCAGCTAACACGTCGGCCTAGTAGTCAGCCAATGTGATTAACCAGTGAAGCAGTAGGCCGGATCGTAAGCCAACAGGTTAATACACCCAGTTAACTCGTTAATCAACTAGTTAAATCAAGTTAACTCATTTAACAACTCGTTAAAACACATAGCTAACTCATTAACCAACTCGTTAAGTCAGTTAGCTACCTTGTTAGCAAATTAGTTAAATCAGTTACCTAAGTCAGGGATCTAAAAAGGTAGCTAGCTAAGTCAGCTTGCTAAGTCAGCTAGCTCACTAGTTAGCTAAGTTTTTAAGTAAGCTACTTTAAGTCTACTACATAACTAGATAGCTAATTATTAAATTAGCTAGATATTCAGCTAGTTAATAGTTAGCTACATATTGAATTCAGGTAGTTAAGTCAGCTAGCTATCGAGTTAAGTCTGCCAGTTAAGTCAGCTAGCTAAGTAGTTAAGTCACCGAGCTGAGTCAGCTAGCTAAGTCAGCTTTCTAATTTAGTTAGCTGGTTAAGACAGCTAGCTAGGTAATGGGTTAAGTCAGCAGGTTGAATCAGGTAGTTAGCTAGTAAACTAATGAGTTAAGTCAGCTGATTGAGTCAGCTAACTAGCTAATTAGCAAATGGGTTGAGTCAACTGCTTGAGTAGGCTAGCTAAAACGTTAGCTAATGAGTTAAATCAGCTGGTTAAGTCAGCTAGGTAGCTCGTTAGCTAATGAATTATGTCAGATGAATAAATCAGCTACCTAGCACGTTAGATAACAAGTAAGCTACCTAAGTAAGGTAGCTGGTTAAATCAGATAGCTAACTAGGTAACTAGCTTGCTAGATAGGTAGTTAGCTGGTTAGCTTACTATTTATATCAGCCAGCTAGCTACGTAGCTAGTTAGTTAGTTAACTATTAAATCAGCTGGCTAACTAGATAGCTAGCTTGTTAAGTCAACTAGTGAAGTCAGCTGGCCAGCCAACTGGCTAGGTAGGTAGTGAGCTATTTAAATCAGTTGGCTAGGCAGCTGGCTAGCTGGATATTCATCTAGTTAAGAGAGCTGGGTAGCCAACTGGCAAGGTAGATAGCTACCTTCCTAACTAGTGATGTCAGTGAGTTAAGTCAGCTGGATCGCCAACTGGCTAGCTGGTTAAATCATCTAGTTTAGTCATCTGTCTAGCCAGCTGGGTAGGTAGGTAGCTAGCTAGTTAAATCAGCTTACTAGCCAGCAGGCTAGCTGTTCAATTCACCTAGGTAAGTCAACTGGCTAGCCTGCTGGCTAGGTAGATAGCTAGCTAGATTAGTTAGCTGGCTAGCCGGCTTGCTAGCTTAAGTCAGCAAGGTAAGTCAACTGGCTAGCCAGCTGGCTACACAGGCAGCCAGCTAGTTAAGTCAGCTGGGTAGCCAGCTGAGTAGCTGGTTAAGTCAGTTAATTAAGTCAGCTGACAATCAACAATCTAGGTAGTTAAGTCAACACAGTACGTCAGTTGTCTATCCAATTGGTTAGTTAGTTAAAAAGCTTGTTAAGTTAGATGGCTAGCCATCTGGCCAGCTAGTTATTTCAGCTAGTTAAGTCAGCTGGCTGACTAGGAAACTAACTATATAAGTCAGTTACAGCTATGTCAGCTGTGCAGCTAGTTAAGTCAGCTAGTTATGACAGCTGGCTAGCTAGATAGCTAGGTAGGTAGCCAGATGGTTGAGACAGCTAGTTAACCCAGCTGAATAACCAGGTAACTAGCTGGTTAAGTAAGCTAGTTAAGTCAGCTTACTATCCAGTTAAGACAGTGATTTAAGTCAGCTGGCTAGCCAGTTGCCTATCTGGGAAGCTAGCTAGTTAAGTCATCTGACTACCTAATTAGCTAGCTAGTTAAGTAACCTTGATAAGGCAGCTCACTAGCCAGCTGGTTAGCTAAGTAGCTAGGTAGTTAAGTCAGCTGGCAGGCCAATATGCTGCATAGGTAGGTAGCTATTTAAGATAGCTGGCTATTGAACTGGCTAGTTAGGTATCTAGGTAGTTAGGTCAGCATGCTATCCAGCTGGCTACCTATTTAAGTCACCTAGTTAAGTCAGCTGCCTAGACACCTCCCTAGCTAGGTCGTTAGATAGTTAAGTCAGATGTCTAGCCCACTGACTAGATAGTTGTGTCACCTAGTTAAGACACCTGCCTAGCCAACTGGCTAGCAAAGTAGCTTGCTACTTAAATCAACTGGCTAGAGAGTTGGCTAGTGAATTAAGTCACCTAGTTAAGACAGCTGGCTAGCCAGCTGGCTATCGATATAGCAAGCTAGTTAATTCAGCTGACTAGCAAGCAGGCAAGCTATTTAAGACAGCTACTTTAGTCAGCTGGCTAGCCAGTTGGCTAGCTAGGTAGCGAGCTAGTTAAGTCTTTGGACAGTCAGCTGATTGGCTAATTAAGTCAGCTCATTAAGTCAGCTGGGTAGGCAGCTATCTAGCCAGGTAGAGAGCTAGTTAAGTCAGATGGCTAGCCAGCTGGCTAACTAGGTAAGTCAGCTAGTTGAGTCAGCTGGCTAGCCATGTGGCTAGCCAGTTAAGGCAACTAATTAATTCAGGTGGCTATCCAGCTGTGTAGCTAGGTAGTAAGCTAGTAAAGTCAGCTGCCTATCCAGCTGGCTAGCTAGTTATGACAGCTGCTTAATTCAGCTTGCTTCCCATCTGGCTAGCTAGATTGCTAGCTAGTTAAGTCAGCTGGGTACACTGCTGGCTAGCTGGTTAAGTCAGCTAAATTATTCAGCTGGCCAGCCAGCTGGCATTCTAGTTGAGACAGCTGGTTAAGTCAGCTGGCTAGCCATCTGGCTAGCTGATTAAGTCAGCTAGTTAAGTCAGCTCGGCAGTCAGCCAGCTAGCTAGTAGTTAGCTAATTACGTCAGGTAGTTAAGTCAGCTGGCTAGCTAGGTAGCTAGCTAGTTAAGTCAGCTGGTTAAGAC
>NW_007238776.1:0-609 GCF_000164805.1 Carlito syrichta
CTCTCTAGCCAGTTGATTTAAGTAGCAAGCTACTTTGCTAGCCAGCTGGCTAGGCAGGTGTCTTAACTAGGTGACACAACTATCTAGTCAGTGGGCTAGACATCTCACTTAACTATCTAACGACCTAGCTAGGGAGGTGTCTAGGCAGCTGACTTAACTAGGTGACTTAAATAGGTAGCCAGCTGGATAGCATGCTGACCTAACTACCTAGATACCTAGCTAGCCAGTTCAATAGCCAGCTATCTTAACTAGCTACCTACCTATGCAGCATGTTGGCCTGCCAGCTGACTTAACTACCTAGCTACTTAGTTAACCAGCTGGGTAGTGAGCTGCCTTATCAAGGTTACTTAATTAGCTAGCTAATTAGCTAGTCAGATGACTTAACTAGCTAGCTTTCCAGATAGGCAACTGGCTACCCACCTGACTTAAATCACTGACTTAACTGGATAGTAAGCTGACTTAACTAGCTTACTTAACCAGCTAGCTACCTGGTTATTCAGCTGGGTTAACTAGCTGTCTCAACATCTGGCTACCTACCTAGCTATCTAGCTAGCCAGCTGTCATAACTAGCTGACTTAACTAGCTACAAGCTGACATAACTACCTGACT
>NW_007238777.1:0-11085 GCF_000164805.1 Carlito syrichta
TTCATTTTTGGTTTACAAGACCAAGGTAATAGTTATACTACGAGGACTCTATCATTTGAGTAATTTACTTTCAATTAGGTTAATTATAGGCATGAGGATTAGAATAGTTAAGAAATATAGGATGGAAGCTGCTTGGCCAATAATAATGTATGGGTATTCAACAGGTTGGCCGCCGATTCAGGTTAGTGTTAGCAGGTCAGCTACTAGGATTCAGAATAGGCACTGGTTGAGGGGGCGGAAGGTTATACTTCGTTGTTTAGATGCGTGTAATATAGGGATGATAGCTAGAATTAGGATGGATATTACTAGGGCTAGAACACCTCCTAGTTTGTTGGGAATGGATCGTAAAATAGCGTATGCAAATAAGAAATATCACTCTGGTTTGATATGAGGAGAGGTGTTTAGGGGGTTGGCTGGAGTGTAGTTGTCTGGGTCTCCTAGGAGATCTGGTATAAAGAGAACTAGGATTATGAGGAGTAGTATTAAAATTATTAGACCCAGAATGTCTTTAATTGTAAAGTATGGGTGAAATGGAATTTTGTCGGTATCGGAAGAGATTCCTGAGGGGTTGTTAGATCCGGTTTCGTGGAGAAATAGGAGATGAACAATCACAAAGGCTGTTACCACAAATGGGAGGATAAAGTGGAAGGCGAAGAATTGTGTGAGGGTGGCTTTGTCGACTGAGAAACCTCCTCAAATTCACTCAACTAGATTGGTGCCAATATAGGGGATGGCTGATAAAAGGTTGGTAATGACAGTGGGGCCTCAAAATGATATTTGTCCTCATGGGAGTACATAGCCTATAAATGCTGTTGCTATAACAGTGAATAATAATAGGATTCCAATATTTCATGTCTCTAGGAAGGTGAAGGAGCCATAGTATAGACCTCGACCTACGTGTATAAATAGGCAGAGGAAGAATATAGATGCTCCATTTGCATGTAAGTATCGGATAATTCATCCGTAGTTTACATCTCGGCAGATATGTGTTATGGAGGAAAATGCGGTTATTGTATCTGATGTGTAGTGTTTGGCTAAGAATAGTCCTGTGATAATTTGAAGTCCTAGACAAATTCCTAGGAGGGAGCCGAAATTTCATCATGCGGAAATATTAGAGGGTGCGGGGAGATCAATGAATGATTGATTAATAATTTTTATAAGGGGGTGTGTTTTTCGTAGGTTTGTCATTAGGTTCTTGTAGTTGAATAACAACGGTGATTTTTCGGGTCATTCGTCATGGTTTAAGTCCATGTGGGAACTAATGACGTATGTTGTGTTTTTATTGAGTATAATTTTTTTAATAGGCTTTATTGGGTTTTCTTAAAAGCCTTCTCCCATCTATGGGGGTTTAGGTTTAATTATTAGTGGAGGGGTTGGATGTGGGATAGTATTAAGTTTTGGTGGTGTTTTTGTTGGGTTAATGGTATTTTTGATTTATTTAGGTGGAATGTTGGTTGTATTTAGATATACAATGGCGATGGCTATGGAGGAATATCCGGAGGCTTGGGGGTCAAGCGTTTCTATATGAGGGGTGCTGTTGTTAGGTTTATTATTAGAGTTATTTGTGGTAGTGTGGATAATATATCGTGATAACATTGGGTTTAAGAGTTTGGAGGATTGGGTTGCTTTTGGAGGTGATATATTTAGTTTGTTTCATGAAGATTCTGTAGGGGTGGCATCTTTATATAGTGGTGGTAGTTGGCTGATAGGGGTTGCTGGTTGAACTTTATTTGTTACTATTTTTATTGTGCTTGAGATTACTCGGGATTTTAGATAATGAGAAGGGTTCCAAGTAGCATAGTAATGAGAAAAGATAAAAAGTATAGTTTAATTATACCTGATTGACTGGAGGTGATGGTGGATGTATGCATATGGACTATGGCTGTAGTTTTTGGTATTGTTTTTTCTAATCAGAGAAGGTCTAGAAGTGAGGATGCTGTATTTTGGCTTATATATATATTTATAAGGGGATATAGGCGGTGGGTTGTAATTGGAAAAAAGCCTAGTAAATTGGAGAATAGAAGGGGTTGAGTAGGTCATTTTAGTTTAAGGAAATATGTGAGGTAATTGAGTTCTATAGCTAGTGTAAATCCTATGATAGTTACAGTAAATGCTGAGAGTTTTAGATATAGTGGTATAGTTATTTGTGGAGTTATTATGGGAGGAATGGAGTGCGAGATGAGGAAACCCGCGAAGATGCTACCTAGGGCTAGGCGTTTAATGGGGTTGATTAAGAGGGGGTTATTTTCATTGATGCTTGTTGAAGTTGGGAAACGGGGTTGGCCTAGGAGTGTAAAGAAGATGATGTGGGTGCTGTAAACGGCTGTTAAGGATGTGGCAAGTAGTGTGATAGAGAGGGCTCAGGCGTTGGTGTATGAGGTATTGCCGGCTTCGATGATTAGATCTTTAGAGTAGAAGCCTGTGAGAAAGGGTGTGCCTGTGAGAGCAAGGCTCCCAATAAGCAATGAGGAGGAAATGAAGGTTAGAGTTATAAGTAATCCTCCTATTTTGCGAATGTCTTGTTCATCACTTAGGCTATGGATAATAGATCCTGAACATATAAAGAGTATGGCTTTAAAGAAGGCGTGAGTGCAGATATGGAGAAATGCTAGATGGGGTTGATTAATTCCGATAGTTACTATTATAAGGCCCAGTTGACTAGAGGTAGAGAATGCGACGATTTTTTAAATGTCGTTTTGTGTTAAAGCACAGATTGCCGTGAAGAGGGTCGTAATGGCCCCTAGACATAGTGTTATAGTTTGAATTATTATTTGTCTCTAGAAGGGGATAAAATCGGATTAGTAGAAAAACTATGGCTACTACTATAGTGCTTGAGTGGAGTAGAGCGGAGACTGGGGTTGGACCTTCTATGGTGGAGGGAAGTCATGGATGGAGTCCAAATTGTGCGGATTTTCCTGCAGCCGCTAGAAGTAGACCTAATAAGGGAAGTGTGTTGGAGTTGGGGGTAGTAATAAAAATTTGTTGAAACTCTCATGAGTTGGAGTAAGTTAAGAATCATGCTATTGCTAAGATAAAGCCGATATCTCAAATACAATTATAAAGGATTGCTTGTAGGGCTGCTGTGTTTGCATCTGTTCGTCCATATCATCATCCGATGAGGAGGAAGGGTATAATACCTACTCCTTCTCATCCAATAAAAAGTTGGAATAGGTTATTAGCGGTAACTAAGATTAATATGGTGATGAGGAAAATTAATAAATACTTTAAAAAGCGGTTGATATGGGGGTCTGAATGCATATATCATATTGAGAATTCTATGATGGATCATGTGACAAATAAGGCTACTGGTATAAAAATTGTGGAGAAATAGTCTATCTTAAAGCTTAGGCAAAATTTCATAGTTTGAATAGTCATTCAATGTCAGTTAGAAATAATTGTCTCTTGGTTTATGTATAAAAATATGAATATTGGAATTAAGCTTGTTATGAATGCACAGGCAATAGAGATTTTTACGTAGTAAGGATATGTATGTATTTCGTATTTTTTAGTTGTTGTAATAATAAATGGGGTAATTAAGAGTATAAGTGATAGTAAAATGGAGGATGAGAATAAATTTATTACTTTTATTTGGAGTTGACCGATGGATTACTTCTATCCTTTAAAAGTAAGAAAGCCATATTGTTATATATGGGGGCATGAGTTAGCAGTTCTTGCATACTTTCTTGGTAAATAAGAAATTTTTGGGTTTCTATTATTAGACTCACAATCTAATGTTTTGTTTAAACTATATTTACAGTATATGGTTCCTATAATTAGTTTGGGGTTGGTAGATAGTAGGATTAGGGGTAGTAGGTGTATAACTATTAATGTGCTTTCTTGAGTGAAAGGGGGTTTAATGCTGTTGATGTGATATGTATATTTTCCTCGTTGTGTTATAGTTAGCATATAGTTTCCTGTATATGACGACCTCCATTACCCAGCGATCTGCTTCACTCTGCAGGATGCCGAGACAGTTCCTGGTGACCGAGAATTCCAGTTTTTTGGATATCAAGAGAAAGATGTCCATAATGTTATTTTGGAACTGGAATCCAAGATTCTTGGTTCCCCTTCACAAGACCTACCCAAAATGTGGAATATTCCAAACACAGAACCTCAATTCCTACCTGCCCACCCATAAGAATTTTCTGTACTTTGACATCACCTGAATCTAGGAATTTTGTACCAATATACCTTTTGATTTTGGGGAATATGATTATGGTCGTAGACGGTCCCAAGAAACAAAATGATTTCTAGGGCCAAATCCTTGATTACAACTAACAAGAGGACCAGAAAGATCCTGAGGATCTGGAATGTCAGATTTAGCATATCCACGGAGCAAGTAGCTCTGAAAATGTAGGGACCCTGAAGCCCAGATTGCTGATTAAACCTTATCTAGCGGCCCTGTAGATTCTGGAAAATGAGAACTCCTATAACAGGATTTCCTTTTAATTCTCAGTAAGATGCCCTGATATTTCCTGTCAATTTGGATTCCAAATTCAGTATATCAAAAGACAGATGCCCACAAGTTTCCTAGGTTCGTGGATTCCATGATTCCTGGTTACCATTAAAAGTACGTAGTAAACATTTTGCAATTGCAAAACCCTTGTCTCTGATCAAAATAAAAAGAGACACGGAAGGGGAAGGATTACAGGGTTCACCTTAAGACAAGAGTTACATCCAATATGGAAAGAAGATTCTTTTTGTCCTGGAATCTGGCCTTAGTTGTTCTGAGGATCCTAACGGACTTGGAGTTCCCAATATCATTTACAACTTTTAAGAGGACCAGAATGTTGCTAGAGTCCTGAAATGACCGATTCATAATATCCGAATGCTAAATTGCTCTGAAACATTTGGGGAGCCTGAAGATCTGTTTCTTGTTTGTACCATAGCAGAAAACCTGGGAATTTTTTGGATTGTGACAGAGGAACCGTGTAAAAGAGATTTCTTAGATCTCCTTAGCTAGAGATCATGTAGATTCTTCATTTGAGGTCTGCTATTACCTATATTCCAGCTTCTAAACCCTGATTCTTCTTTAACCCACAGCAGAGGGCTTGTTGATTTTAAGGACTGAGGATTGCTATAACCCCGATTCTTTTTCACCCTTGGCAAGGGACTGTGTGTTTTCCTGTATATTAGGACTCTCATTAGATACATCCAGCTTCGAAACTGATTCTTCTTAGAACTTTCCAAGATGCTCTGTAGATTTTTGGGATTGAGGACTCGTGTAACCCAGATTCCTTATTCTTTCTTAGCAAAAGGTCATGTAGTTGCCTGTAAATAAGGACTCCGTTTTCCAGATTCATGCTCGAAAACACCATGATTCGTATTTAGCCCATAGCAAGATGACCTTAAGCTTTTTTGGGATTGAGGACCCGAGAAACACAGATTCCTTACTCTTACTTAGTATTAGGCAGTGATGTTTCCTTTATGTGAGGAATCCCATTACCCAGATTCCTACTTGAAAAACGTGATTTGTGGTTATGTCTTAGGAAGACGGCCTGTAGTTTTTGGGATTGAGGACTCATATAAAGAAGATTCCTTGTACTTCCTTAGCATTATGACGTGTAGTTTCCTGTATATGACGACCTCCATTACCCAGTTTCCTGCTTCACTCTGTAGGATACCGAGACAGTTCCTGGTGACCGAGAATTCCGATTTTGGATGTCAAGAGAAAAACGTCCATAATATTCTTTGGGATCTGTAATCCAAGATTCCTGGTTCCCCGTCACAATACCACCCCAAAATATGGAATATTTCAAATCCAAAACGCAAATTCCTACCTGTCCACCCACAAAAATTTTCTGTACTTTGAGGTCACCTGAATCAAGGAATTTTGTACCAATATACCGTTTGATTCTGGGGAATATGATTTTGGTCGTAGATGTTCCCAGGAAATAAAAGGATTTCTAAGGCCAAATCCTTGATTACAACTAACAAGAGGACCAGAAAGATCCTGAGGATATGTAATGACAGATTTAACATATCCACGGAGCAAGTAGCTCTGAAAATGTAGGGACCCAGAAGCCAAGAATGCTGATTAAACCTTATCACGAGGTCCTGTAGATTCCGGAAATGAGAACTCCTAGAACAGGATTTCCTTTTAAATCTCAGTAAGATGCCTTGATATTTCCTGTCGATTTCGATTCCAAATTCAGTATATCAAAAGACAGATGTCCACAAGTTTCTTAGGTTCTTGGATTCCATGATTCCTGGTTACCATTAAAAGTACGTAGTAAACATTTGGCAAGTGCAAAACCCTTGTCCCTTCTCAAAATAAAAAGAGACTTGGAAGGGGAAGGATTACAGGGTTCACCTTAAGACCAGAGTTACTTCCAAATATGGCAAGAAGATTCTTTTTGTCCTGGAATCTGGTGTTAGTTGTTCTGAGGAACCTAAAGGACTTGCAGTTCCCAATACCATATACAACTTTTAAGAGGCCAGAATGTTGCTGGAGTTCTTAAATCACCGATTCATAATATCTGGATGCTAAATTGCTCTGAAACATTTGGGGAGCTCGAAGATCTGTTTCTTGTTTGTCCCATAGCAGACAACCTGGGAATTTTCTGGATTAAGGGCGCGTACAACAATGATTCTTTATTCATACTTAGTTGGAGGTCATGTATTGTCCTGTATGTGAGGACTCTCTTTCCCTTGATTCTTGTTTCAAAACCTTGAGTCTTGTTAGCCCTTAGTAAGTACTCATGTATATTTTTTGATAGAGGAACTGTTGAAAACAGATTTCTTCTCCTTTATTAGCAAGAGGCCATGTAGTTTCCTGTATATGATGATTGCTATTACCCACATTCATGCCTCGAATCCCTGATTCTTCTTTAGCCGTCAGCAAGATGCCCTGTAGATTTTTAGGCCTGAGGACTCATATAACCCAGATTCCTTATTTTTAGCAACAGCCGTGCAGTTACCTGTATATGAGTACTTCGGTTCACAGATACATGCGTCGAAAGCTTGATTCTTGTTCAGATCTTAGGAAGAAGCCGTACACTTTTTTGGAGATTGAGAAAACATGTCACCCACATTCCTTATTCTTTCTTTGAAGTCAGTGCATTTGCCTGTATATGAGTATTTCATTTCCCTAGTTTATGTTTCAAAAACCCAAATTCGTGTTTAGCCCTTACCAAGAGCCTGAAGTTTTATTGGGATGGAGGACACGTGTAAACCAGATTCTTTATTTTCCTTTAGCAATAGACAGTGCAGTTTCCTGTATATTACGACTCCCATTATCCAGATTCCTACTCCCAAAACCTGAATGGTGGTTATCTCTTAGCAAGAGGATCTGTATGTTTTTGGGATGGAGGCCTCATGTAACCAAGATTCCTTATTCTTCCGTAGCAACAAGACGTGTATTGTTCTGTATATGAGGACTCCCATTATTGAAATTCCTGCTTCATTCCAGCAAGACGCCAAGATATTTCCTGGTGACTTAGAATTCCAGTTGCTTGTATATCAAGAGAAAGACTCCCATAAAGTTCTTGAGGAATTGGAACCCAAGATTCCTGGTCCCTTTTCAAAAGACACACTAAAAATGTGACGATATAGAAGCCCAGATTGCTGATTAAACCTTATCAAGAGACTCTGTAGATTTAGGCGATTGAGAACTCCAAGAACCGGATTCCCATTCCGTTCTCAACAAGATGACCTGAATTTCCCTGTCCATATAAATTCCAAAACTCTGTGTTAAAAATGCATATGCTGGGATATTCCTAGGGACTTGGTATCCATGGATCCTTGCTTCATTTTAATAATTCGTACAAAATATTTGGCAACTGCAAAACCCTCGGCCCCTCTACAAATAAAGTACAAACGGAAATTTAAGGATTACCAATTTCATGATAAGACCAAAGTTCCATCCAAATATGGTAAGATGATACTTTTTTCCGGAAATCTGGCTTTAATGGTCCCGTGGAACCTATGGGACTTTTACTACCAGATACCAGATTACAACTCTCAAGAGGACCATAATGTTGCTGGAGTCCTGAAATGACTGATTCATAAAACCAACAAGCCCAATATCTCCGAAATATGAGACAAGCTCGAAGCCTTGATTCTTGTTTATACCACAGCAAAACACCCTGAGAATTTTTCGGATTGTGGACTAGTGTATCACAGATTCCTTACTCTTCCTTAGTGAAGGGCCATGTAATATCCTGTATATGAGGACGCCCTGTCCCCAGAATCCTGTTTGGAAACCCAGATTCTTGTTTTGCCATTAGCAAGATGTCATGTAGATAATCTGATGGAGGAACCGTGTAGAACAGGTTTCTTATTTCTCCTTAGGAAGAGATCGTGTAGATTCTGTATTTGGGTACTGCTGTTACCTTTGTTCCAGCTTTTAAACCCTGATTATTATTTAGCCCACAGCAGATGGCCTGTTGATTTTCCTGACTGAGGTATGCTATAACCCCGATTCTTTTTCTTCCTTGGCAAGGCGCTGAGTATTTTCCTGTATAAGAGGATGCTCATTAGATAATTCCTACTTTGAAACTCTGATTCCTTTTTAACACTTTCCAAGATGCTCTGTAGATTTTTGGGATTGAGGACTCGTGTAACGCAGGTTCTTTATTCTTTCTTAGGAAATAGTCATGTAATTGCCTGTAAATAAGGTCACCATTTCCCAGATTCATGCTAGAAAACACCATGATTCGTGTTTAGCCCATAGCAAGACTACCTAAAGTTTTTTTCGGATTGAGGAAACGAGTAATGCAGATTTCTTATTCTTACTTAGCAATAGGCAATGAAGTTTCCATTATGTGAGGCCTCCCATTACCCAGATTCTTACGTCAAAAACCTGATTCCTGGTTACATCTTAGGAAAACGGTCTGTAGTTTTGGAATTGAGGACTCATATAAGGAAGATTCCTTATACTTCCTTACCAATATGACGTGTAGTTTCCTGTATTTGACGACCTCCATTACCCTGCTTCCTGCTTCACTCTGCAGGATGCCAAGACAGTTCCTGGAACAAAAAATTCCAGTTTTTTGGATATCAAGAGAATGACGTCCATAATGTTCTTTAGGAACAGGAATCCAAGATTCCTGGCTCCATTTCACAAGACCTACCCAAAATGTGGAATATTCCAAACGCAAACCCCAATTCCCACTTGCCCACCCACAAGAATTTTGTGTACTTTGAGATCACCTGAATCGAGGAATTTTGTACCAATATACCCTTTGATTCTGGGGAATATGATTATGGTCGTAGATGGTCCCTGGAGACAAAAGGATTTCTAGCGCCAAATCCTTGATTACAACTAAAAAGAGGACCAGAAGGATCCTGAGGATGTGTAATGAGAGATTTTGCGTATCCAAGGAGCAAGTAGCTCTGAAAATGTAGGGACCCAGAAGCTGAGATTGCTGATTAAACCTTATCAAGAGGCCCTATAGATTCCGGAAAAATGAGAATTCCTAGAACCGGATATTCGTTTTATTCTCAGTAAGATGCCCTGACTTTTACTATCGATTCGGATTACTAATTCAGTATATCAAAAGACAGATGCCCAGAAGTTTCCTAGGGACGTGGTTTCCATGATTCCTGGTTACCATTAAAAGTACGTAGTAAACATTTGGCAAGTGCAAAACCCTTGTGCCGTCTCAAAATAAAAAGAGACACGGAATGGGAAGGATTACAGGGTTCACCTTAAGACCAGAGTTACATCCAAATATAGCAAGAGGTTTCTTTTTGTCCTAAAATCTGGCCTTAGTTTTTCTGAGGAACCTAACGGAATTGGAGTGCCCAATACCATTTACCACTTGTAAGAGGACCAGAATGTTCCTGGGGTTCTGAAATGACCGATTCATAATATCCGAAAGGTAAATTGCTCTGAAACATTTGGGGAGCTCGAAGATTTGTTTCTTTTTTGTCCCATAGCAGACAACCTGGGAATTTTTTGGATTGAGGACGTGTACAACAATGATTCTTTATTAATACTTAGATGGAGGCCAAGTAGTGTCCTGTATGTGAGGACTCTCTTTCCCTTGATTACTGTTTCGAAAGCCAGATTCTTGTTTAGCCCTTAGTAAGAAGTCATGTAGATTTTTTGATAGAGGAACCGTGGAAAACAGATTTCTTCTCTTTTATTAACAAGAGGCTATATAGTTTCCTGTATATGAGGATTGCTATTACACACATTCATGCCTCGAATCCCTTATTTTTCTTTAGCCGTCAGCAAGATGCCCTGTAGATTTTTAGGCCTGAGGACTCGTATAACACAGATTACTTATTTCTAGCAACAGCAGTGCAGTTACCTCTATATGAGTACTCCAGCTCACAGATACATGCGTCAAAAGCTTGAATCTTGTTTAGATCTTAGGAAGACGCCTTATAATTTTGGAGATTGAGAAAACATGTCACCCACATTCCTTATTCTTTCTTAGGAAAAGTCAGTGCATTTGCCTGTATATGAGGATTTCATTTCCCTACTTTATGCTTCAAAAACCCAAATTCGTGTTTAGCCCATACCAAGATACCCTGAAGTTTTATTGGGATGGAGGACTCATGTGTACACCCGATTCCTTAATCTCCTTTAGCAATAGACAGTGCAGTTTCCTGTATATGAGGACTCCCAATATCCAGATTCCTACTCCAAAAATCTGAATGGTGGTTATCTCGTAGCTGGACGGTCTGCACGTTTTTGAGATGGAGGCCTCGTGTAACCAAGATTCCTTATTCCTCCATAGCAACAGGTCATGTAGTGTTCTGTATATGAGGACTCCCATTACTGAAATTCCTTCTTCATTCTCAGCAAGACGTCATGATATTTCCTGGTAACCTGGAATTCTAGTTGCTTGGATATCAAGAAAAAGACTCCCATAAAGTTCTTGAGAATTGGAACTCAAGATTCCTGGTCCTTTTTCAAAAGACACACTAAAAGTGTGGTGACATAGAAGCCCAAATTGCTGATTAAACCTTATCAAGAGACTTTGTAGATTTAGGCGATTGAGAACTCCAAGAATCGGAATCCCTTTCCGTTCTTAGCAAGATGCCCTGAATTTCCCTGTCCATATGGATTCCAAAATGCTGTGTACAAAAATGCAGATGCCCAGACGTTTCCTAGAGATGTCGAATCCATGG
>NW_007238778.1:0-1464 GCF_000164805.1 Carlito syrichta
GAAGGGCTAAACACGAATTTAGGTTTTTGAAGCATAAACTAGGGAAATGAAATGCTCATATACAGGCAAATGCACTGACTTTTCAAAGAAAGAATAAAGAATGTGGGTGACATGTTTTCTCAATCTCCAAAAAAGTGTACGGCTTCTTCATAAGATCTAAACAAGAATCAAACTTTCGACGCATGTATCTGTGAACCGAAGTCCTCATATACAGGTAACTGCACGGCTCTTGCTAAAAATAAGGAATCTGGGTTATATGAGTCCTCAGGCCTAAAAATCTACAGGGCATCTTGCTGACGGCTAAAGAAGAATCAGGGATTCGATAGCAATCATCATATACAGGAAACTACATGGCCTCCTGCTAATAAAAGAGAAAAAATCTGTTTTCCACAGTTCCTCTATCAAAAAATATACATGACTACTTACTAAGGGCTCACAAGACACAAGGTTTTGAAACAATCAAGGGAAAGGGAGTCCTCACATACTGGACAATACATGACCTCCAACTAAGTACGAATAAAGAATCATTGTTGTACGCGTCCTCAATCCTGAAAATTCCCCGGTTGTCTGCTATGGGACAAACAAGAAACAGATCTTCGAGCTCCCCATATGTTTCAGAGCAATTTAGCATGCAGATATCATGAATCAGTGATTTCAGGACTCCAGCAACATTCTGGCCTCTTAAGAGTTGTAAATGGTATTGGGAACTGCAAGTTTGTTAGGTTCCTCAGAACAACTAATGCCAGATTCCAGGACAAAAAGAATCTTCTTGCCATATTTGGATGTAACTCTGGTCTTAAGGTGAGCCCTGTTGTCCTTCCCCTTCCAAGTCTCTTTTTATTTTGAGAAGGGACAAGGGTTTTGCACTTGCCAAATGTTTACTACGTACTTTTAATGGTAACCAGGAATCATGGAAACCAAGAACCTAAGAAACTTGTGAACATCTGTCTTTTGATATACTGAATTTGGAATCCAAATTGACAGGAAATATCAGGACATCTTACTGAGATTTAAAAGGAAATCCTGTTCTAGGAGTTCTCATTTCCGGAATCTACAGGACCTCATGATTAGGTTTAATCAGCATTCTTGGCTTCTGGGTCCCTACATTTTCAGAGCTACTTGCTTCGTGGATATGCTAAATCTGTCATTACATATCCTCAGGATCTTTCTGGTCCTCTTGTTAGTTGTAATCAAGGATTTGGCCTTAGAAATCCTTTCATTTCCTGGGAACATCTACGACCAAAATCATATTCCCCAGAATCAAACGGTATATTGGTACAAAATTCCTTGATTCAGGTGACCTCAAAGTACAGAAAATTTTTGTGGGTGGACAGGTAGGAATTTGCGTTTTGGATTTGGAATATTCCATATTTTGGGGTGGTATTGTGATGGGGAACCAGGAATCTTGGATTGCAGATCCCAAAGAATATTATGGACGTTTTTCTCTTGACATCCAAAAATCGG
>NW_007238779.1:0-419 GCF_000164805.1 Carlito syrichta
GTTGCAACCTGACTTAACTAGCTGACTTAATTTGCTAGCCAGCTGGTTGCCAGCTGACTTTACTAGATTACATAATCATCTAGTTAGCTGGATAGCCAGATGACTTAACTAGCCGGCTACCTATCTAGCCAGCAGGCTAACCAACTGACTTACCTAGGTGACTTAAGCCAACAAGTTGGCTAGCCACCTCACTTAACTTGCTAGTTATCTAGCAGGCTAGCCAGCTGACTTAACTACCTGACTTGAAAAACTATCCTGCTGGCTAGCAAGCTGACTGTCTAGCTAGCTACCTAGCTAGCCAGCTGCCTAAACAGCTGACTTAACCAGTTAACCAGTTGCCTAGCCAGCTGACTTAACTTGCTGACATCAGTAGCTAACCAGGTAGCTCTCTAGCTGACTTAACTAGTTAGCTACATATC
>NW_007238780.1:0-5960 GCF_000164805.1 Carlito syrichta
CAATCGGCCAACTAGTGGGCCAAACTTGGCAGCCGAATACTTAGGTCAGCTAACTATTCAGCCAACTAATCGGCCAAATAATTAGGTCAGCAAACTAGCCAGCCAACTACTTAACCGAACTAACTATGGGGCCAACTCCTCAGCCAACTAGCTATCCAAGCTAAATAGTTGGCCGATTAGTCGGTCAACTTGTTAAGCCAGCTAACAGGGAGGCCGAGAAGTCAGCCAATTTGTTAAACCAGCTAACTAGTCAGCCAACTCGTCAGACAAGTTAAGTCACCTAGCTAACTCGTTTACCAACTAGTTAAGTCAGCTATTCTACTTGTCTACCAATTAGTTAAAACAGTTATCTAACTCATTAACCAACTCGTTAATTCAGCTAGCTATCTCGTAAGCTAACTAGTTATGTCAGCTAGCCAAGTGAGCTAGCTAACTAGCTAGCTAGGTAATTCAGGTAGCTAAGTCATCTAGCTCACTAGTTAGCTAATTATTTCAGTCAGATACTTAAGTCTGATATCTAACTAGTTTGCTAAATAGTTAAGTCAGCTAGTTATTCAGCTAGTTAAATAGCTAACTAACTATTTAATTCACGTTAAGTCAGCTAGCTAACTAGTTGTCACCCAGTTAAGTCAGCTAGTCAAGTTAGTTAAGTCAGCTAGTTAAGTCAGCTTTCTAATTTAGCTAGCTGGTTAAGACATCTAGCTATCTAGTTACCTAAAGGTTTAAGTCAGCAGTTTGAGCCAGGTTGTTAGCTACTCAACTAATGGGTTAAGTCATATGGTTGAGTCAGCTAGCTAGCTAATAAACAAACGAGTTGAGTCAGTTACTTGAGTAGGCTAGCTATCTTGTTAGCTAACGAGTTAAGTAAGCTGGATGGTCAGCTAGCTAGCTAGATAGCTAAGGAATTAACTCAGCTGGATGAGTCAGCTAGCCAGCTCATTAGCTAACAAGATAAGTCAGATGATTACATCACCTAGCTTGCACATTAGATAATGATTTAGCTAACTAGTTTTCTAGCTGGTCAAGTCAGCTAGCTAGCAAGGAAGATTACTATTTAAGTCAGCTTGTTAGCTAGGTAGCTAGCCAGTTAGCTAACTATGTAAGTCAGCTGGCTAGCTATATAGCTAGTTAGTTAGCTAAATATATGTCAGCTGGCTTGCTAGGTAGCTGCTAGTTAAGTCAGCTACTTAAGTCAGCTTACTAGCCAGCTGGCTACCTAGGTAGCGAGCTAGTTAAGTCTGTTGGCTAGCCAGCTGGCTAGCTGGTTAATTCAGCTAGTTAAAATAGGTGCCTAGCCAACTGGATAGATATGTAGCTAACTAGTTAAGTCAGCTAGAGAGCTACCTGGTTAGCTACTGATGTCAGCGAGTTAAGTCAGCTGGCTAGGCAACTGGTCAACTGGTTAAGTCTGCTAGTTTAGTCAGCTGTTTAGGCAGCTGGCTAGCTAGGTAGCTAGCTAGACAAGTCAACTTGCTAGCCAGCAGGATAGTTTTTCAAGTCAGGTAGTTAAGTCAACTGGCTAGCCTGCTAGATAACTAGTAAGTTAAGTGAGGTGGCTAGCCAACTTGTTGGCTTAAGTCACCTAGGTAAGTCAGTTGGTTAGCCTGCTGGCTAGATAGGTAGCCAGCTAGTTAAGTCAGCTGGTTATCCAGCGAACTAGATGATTAAGTAATCTAGTTAAGCCAGCTGGCAACCAGCTGGCTAGCAAATTAAGTCAGCTAGTTAAGTCAGGTTGCAACCAGCTGGCTAGCTAGTTACTTCAGCTAGTTATGTCAGCTGGCTAGCTAGGAAGCTAGCTATATTTGTCAGCTAGTAATGGTAGCTACATAACAAGTTAAGTCACCTTCTTAAGTCAGCTGCCTAGCTGGATAACTAGCTAGATAGCTAGTTATTTAAGCCAGATAGATAAGCCAGCTGGCTAGCTAGGTAGCTAGCTGACTAAGTCAGCTAGATAAGTCAGCTTGCTAGCTAGTTAAGTCAGTGAGTTAAATCAGTTGGCTACCCAGCTGCCTAGCTGGGTAGCTACCTGGTTAAGTCACCTGGCTAGCCCGTTATACATCTTGTTAATTAACCTTGTTAAGTCAGCTCACTAGCCTGCTGGTTACCTAGGTACCTAGGTAGTTAAGTCAGCTGGCAAGCAGTCAGGATACGTAGGTAGCTAGCTAGTTAACACAGCAGGCTATCCAGCTGACTGGCTAGGTACCTAAGCTGTTTAGTCATCCTGCTAGCTAGCAGGTTAGCTAGTTGTCACCTAGTTTAGTAAGCTGACTAGACAGATGTCTACCTAGGTAGCTAGATAGTTGTCAGCAGTCTAATCTGCTGGCTAGCTATTTAAGTCACCTAGGTATGTCAGCTGGCTAGCCAGCTCGCTAGCTAAGTAGCTTGCTAATAAAGTCAGCTGGCTAGACAGCTGGGTAGTTAGTTAAGTCACCTAGTTTAGTCAGTTGGCTAGTCAGCTGGCTAGATATATAACAAGCTAGTTAATACAGCTGAGTAGCAAGCAGGCCAGATATTTAAGTCAGCTAGTTAAGTCATCTGGTTCCTCAGCTCTCTAGCTAGGTAGCGAACTACTTAAGTCAATTGACTAGCCAGCTGGAAAGCTAATTACGTCAGCTATGTAAGTCAGCTGGCTAGCCAGCTAGCTAGGTATAGAGCTAGTTAAGTCAGCTGGATAACCAGCTGGCTAACTAGTTAATTCAGATAGTTTTGTCAGCTGAATAGCCAATTGGCTAGTAGGTTATGTCAACTGGTTAAGTCAGCTGGCTTGACACCTGGGTAGCTGGGTAGCAAGCTAGTTAAGTCAGCTGGCTAGCTAGCTGGCTAGCTGTTAAAATCAGCTAGTTCATTCAGCGCTTCCCAGCTGGCTAGCTTGGTATCTAACTAGTTAATTCAGCTGGCTAGCCAGCTGACTAACTGATTAAGTCAGCTAGTTAATTCAGTTGGCAAGGCAGCTTGCTTGCTAGTTAAGTCAGAAAGTTAAGTCAGCAGGCCAACCAGCTGGCTTGCTGGTTAAGCCAACTAGTTAAGTCAGTTGGCCAGCCAGCTCGCTAGCTATGTAGAAAGCTAGTTAAGTTAGCTAGTTAAGACAGCTGGTTAGCTAGGCATCTAGCTAGTTAAGTAAGTTAATTTAGCCAGCTGGCTAGATATATAACAAGCTAGTTAATTCACCTGAGTAGTGAGCAGGCCAGCTATTTACGTCAGCTAGTTAAGTCAGCTGTCTCCTCTGCTGTCTAGCTAAGCAACGATCTACTTAAGTCAATTGGCTAGCCAGCTGGCAAGCCAATTAATTCAGATAAGTAAGTCAGCTGGCTAGCCAGCTAGCTAGCTAGGTAGAGAGCTTTAGTCAGTTGGCTAGCCAGCTGGCTAACTAGTTAATTCAGATAGTTTTGTCAGCTGGCTAGCCAGCTGGCTAGTAGCTTGTCAACTAGTTATGTCAGCTGGTGTGATAGCTGGGTGGCTGGGCAGCAAGCTAGTTAAGTCAGCTGGCTAGCCAGCTGTCTAGCTTTTTAAATCAACTGGTTAATTCAGCTGGCCAGGCAGCTTGCTTGCTAGTAAAGTCAGAAAGTTAAGTCAGCGGGCCAACCCACTGACTTGCTGGTTAAGTCAACTAGTTAAGTCAGTTGGGCAGTCAGCTGGATAGCTAGGTAGCTAGCTAGTTAATTCAGCTAGTCAATACAGCTGGTTAGTGAGGTATCTAACTAGTTAAGTCAGTTAATTTAGTCAGCTGGCTAGCCAGCTACTTAGCAGGGTACCTAGCTAGTTAAATCAACTGGCTAGCAAACTGACTAGCTAGTTAAGACAGCTCGCTGGCCAGCAGGTTAGTTAGGTAGTTAGGTAGTTAAATCAGTTGGCAAGCCAGAGGACTATTTTGGTAGGTAGCTAGTTAAATGTGCTGGCATGCCACCAGGCTATCTTATGTCAGCTAGATAAGTCAGTTGGCTATCAAGCTGTCTAGCTAGGTAGGTAGCTAGTTAAATCTGCTAGCTAGCCAGCTGGCTACTTAGTTAAGTCAGCTTGTTAAGTCAGCTAGCTAGGTTGCTGTCCATCTAGGTACCTAGGCAGTTAATTCAGCTGGCTACCAACTGGCCAGTTAGTAAAGTCAGCTAGTTTAATCAACTGGCTAACCAACTGTCTAGCTAGTTAAGTCAGTTGATGAAGTCAGTTTCTAGTCAGCTGGCTAGCTAGTTAAAACGTTGGTTTTGTCAGATGGGTAGCCAGCTGGCTCACTTGTTATTTCAGCTAGTTATGTCAGCTGGCTAGCTAGGTAGTTAGGCAATTAAGTCAACTGGCTAGCTAGTTAAGTCAGATAGTTAAGACAGCTGGATAACCAGCTTGCTAGCTAGGTAACTAGCTAGTTATGTCCGTTGTCTAGCCAACTGGCTTGCTAGTTAAGTCACCTAGTTAAATCAGATGAGAAAGCAACTGGCTAGCTAGGTAGATTGCAAGTTAAGTCAGCAGGTAGACAGCTGACTAGCAGGATAAGTCAACCAGCTAATTGAGTTGGACAGCCACCTGGCTAGCTATGCAGCATGGTAGTTAATTCAACTGGCTAGAAAGCAGGCCAGCTAGTTAAGACAGGTAGTTACATCAGCTGGCTAGCAAGCTTGCTGGCTCAGTTGTGACCTATTTAAGTCTGTTGGCTAGCCAGCTGGCTAGCTAATTGTCTCCTAGTTAAATCAGTTCCCAATCCAGGTGGCTAGAGTAGTACAGAGCTAGTTGAGTCAGAGGACTAGTCATCTGGATATCAAGCTAAGTCAGCTAGTTTAGCCACCTGGTTGGTCAGCTTCCTAGCTCATTAATCAAGTATTTAAGTCAGCTGGCTAAGCAGCTGCCTAGCTAGTTAAGTTACCTCTTTACATCAGTTGGCTAGCCAGCTCGCTAGGTAGTTAAAAAGCTGCTTAAGTCAGATGGCTAGATCGCTGACTAGCTAGTTATTTCAGCTAGTAAAATCAGCTGGCTAGCTAGGAAGATAGCCAGTTAAGTCAGTTAGTTATGTCAGCTAGCCAGCTATTTCAGTCAGATAGTTAAGTGGGCTAGCTAGCTAGATAGCTAGCTATGTAGCTAACTAGTTATTTCAGCTAGTTAAGTCAGCTGGCTAGCTGGGTAGCTAGCAAGTTAAGTCAGCTGGCTAGCTAGTTAAGTCAGCTAGTTAAGTCAACTGGCTAGCCAGTTGCCTTGCTGTGTTGATAGCTTGTCAATTCAGATGACTTGCCAGCTGGCTAGCTAGTTAAGTCACCTAGTTATGTCAGCTAGCTAGTCCACTGGTTATCTAGTTAGCTAGGTAGTTAAGTCAGCTGGCAAGACGGGGGATACATAGGTAGCTAGCTATTTTAGTCAGCTGGCTAGGCAACTGGCTAGCTAGTGATGTCAGCTAGTTAATTCAGCTGGCTAGCCAGTTGGCTAGTTATTTCAGCTACTTGAATCAGCTGGCTAGCTAGCTGGCTAGGTTGTTAAATCAGCTAGTTATTTCGATTGGCTTCTCAACTGGCTAGCTAGGTAGCTCGCTATTTACATCACCTGCCTAGTCAGCTGTATATCTTGTTAAGTCAGGCAGTTAAGTCAGCTGGCTAGCCACCTGGCTAGGACTGTAGCTAGGTAATTAAGTCAGCTGGTTAGTCTTCTGGCTAGCTAGTTAATTCAGCATGTTAAGTGAGCTGGCTACCCGTCTGGCTAACTGAATGGCTAGCTAGTTAAGCCAGTTGGCTAGCCAGTGTTCTATATAGTTAAGTCAGCTAGGTAAGTCAGCATGTTGGCAAGCAGGCTATCTTGGTGCCTGGCAAGTTAAGATAGCTGTTTAGCAGGCTGGTCAGGTAGGTGTCTTGCTAGATAAACCATCTGGCTAGCTGACTGACCAGCAGAGTGGCTGGCTAGTTAAGAGAGCTGGCTATTTGACTGTCCAGCCAGCCAGATGGCTATTTAAGCTGAGTGGTTAGCCAGCTCGTCAGCCCACTAGTTAGCTA
>NW_007238781.1:0-8097 GCF_000164805.1 Carlito syrichta
CCTGATCCAGACTCTGGATTTGTTCTATTTTGAATAAGACAGTGGATGGGAAGTCTTGCTATCTCTTGTAGTTTTTGAAATTCAAATAAAGTAGGGGATGGGCCACTAGGATTCAGAAACATCTTGCAAATTGCAATGTTCACTTATTGTAGTATGTGTTTCCTGAGACCCACTCCCCACCACCACTCTATATGATGATGCAAAGCAGAAACCGATGCAAAAAAATAATTGAACACACACCCTAAAACAAACTGAAATAACAACAAAGTGAAACAAAACAAACAACAGCAACAAAAAAATGAAGAAAGCGAAACACACACACACAGTTAGCACAAAGTGAATAGAGAAGAAAAACAGAAAGACCAAAGAGGAAAAAAAAGGAATTCAGATCGAACCCTCACACGTATATTGACACACACCTTAAACTGTAAGAAATGAAAATTTAAAAACCCAGAAGAACAAAAGAACAAAAGTAAACCAACAACAACAACAAAATTGAAGGGTGAACACATACAACATCCACATACAAACATAAACAGAAAGGAATAAATAAAAGAAGAAAGAAGCAGAAAAAGAAAAGGAATAAATTGGGAGGTATGCAGAGCAAACCCTCACATACACATTCATACACAAAGGAAAAATATTTTTTAAAAAGATGAACTAACAGCTCAAAAACATTTTTAAAATTTTTTTAATAATTGAAAATTTTTTTAAAACCTGCCCTCTTGTGACAGGCTATGTAACTGTTCCTCTAGTTTGGTCTCTCCTGCAGAGCCACCTCTTTCACTCTAACCTCGGTTTCTGAAGCAGGGAAGGAACAGGGGCAGTGGCGGTGGGTGGTGCTGCAGTCCTTCCCTCTCACTCTCATGTGGTCAGGGAGATCTCCTCCAGTGGGGAGGTACAGGATTGTCTCTTCCCCAGGTAGGTACTCGCCAGGTGTGCCCCAGTGAGGCCTATCCTGGTATGGAGTTCTCCCATTGCAACTGACATCCAGGCTCAGCCTGAGTTTGTCCCTCTCAGTTGTGGCCCAGCTATGTGAGTCTGACATTCAGAGGATTGTTGGGGAGGAGGGAGTTGGGTCAGCCTCGGACTCATCACTGATCTCTTTGGAGCTCTTTCTTGTCCTTTTCTGGCCACACCCTTTGTCCCTTGGCTGGATCAGGGTAGAGGGTGGGATGCCTGGAACTCAGCACTCATCAGATCCTTCCTAAGTTTGTGCTTTCAGTATAGTACCTCTGGCTCATGATCAATCCCTGAGTAGTTCATCCACCAGTCACAGAGATCGGGTCTGTTGCTCTGTGGTGAGCAAGTCGGAGCACTTTCCTGCCCTGCCTTCAAGATGGTGGTGGGGTGCCTCTCTTGTCCTCTTCCACAGTACTTTGCCTCTGGACTCCCTCCACAGCCCCTGTGCCAGTGCTCTGCCAGGCGCTGAAGTGATGAGGCAAAGCCAGAAGGCGGCAGTCTCTCTCTTGCTTCAATGGTGAGGGAGAGCCTGGGGCAATGATTTCTCCCTGACACTTTTTCACAGAAAAACTTTTGTCCAATTAAAAAAAATAGTGCTTGACTTCTGCAATCTGGGAAGAGCCAGGGACAAAGCAGAGAAGCTGCAGCACCAGATGTTGCACCAGGGGCCTGGCCACTTGCTCACAAGTCCCCACTTAGACAGTCTCTCCCAGCATTTTCTTCCCAGGGAGGGTTTGTTGGTTTAAAAAAGAAAGAAAGAAAGAAAGAAAGAAAGAGAGAGAGAGAGAGAGAGAGAGAGAGAGAGAGAGAGAAAGGAAGGAAGGAAGGAAGGAAGGAAGGAAGGAAGAAAGAAAGAAAAGAAAAGAAAAAGAACATGGCACTGGCTTCTGTGTCCCGGGAATCACTAGGGTCCAAGCCTAGTAGCTGTTGCACCAGCCACTGCACGCTAGCTCCCTAGCCCTAATTTAGTCAGCTATTCACACACCCACTCGCTCACCAGCACGTACACAAAATTTTCCATACACTCACTCATTCACACTGGGACTCACATAGTCCAGCTGACTCGGCCGACATCTTCCCCCAGAATCAGAAAGATGATATCTCATTATGGTTTTTATCTGCAATTATCTGGTGGTTAGAGATGTTCAGCAAATCTTCATATATTTGTTAGTCATTTGCATGTCTTTTTAGAAAGCTGTCTATTCAGATTCTTTGCCCTCCCTATTTTTTGCTAATGATTTTTATGAGTTCCCAATATATTCTGACTATTAATCCCTTATCATATGTAAGGTTTTCAAATATTTTTCCCCTTCTGCAGGCTTCCTTTTATTCTGTAGATTGTTTCCTTTGCTTTACTGATGCTTTTTAATTTGATACAATCCTTTTGTCTTTTTTTTTAACCTGTGCTTTTTGGTATGATATACATATTTTTTGTTTGTTTGTTTGTTTTGAGTTGGAATCTCACTCTGTTGCCCAGACTGGAGTACAGTGGCCACTCCCGGTCACCGCAGCCTGTACCTGCTGGGCTCTGGTGATCCTTCCGCCTCAGCCTTCCAAGTAGCTGGAACTACAGGCGTGCACTACCACGCCCAGCTAATTTTTTGATTTATTGTAGAGATGAGGGCTCAGGCAATCCACTCACCTCAGCCTCCCAAAGGTGTGGGATTACAGGTTGAGCCACTGAGCCCGGCTGATATACATATTTTTAATTATATAATATAGCCCACATATGAAAAGCCCACAGCTAACAGCATGATTAACAGTAAAAGCTTAAACTTTCCTTTAAGATTCAGTACAAGGTAAGAATGTTCACTCTCACCACTTCTATTCAACATAAAACTGAAGGCCTAGACAGAGCAAGTAGACAAGAAAAAGAAATAAAAGACATCCAAATCAGAAAGGAAAAAAATAAAAGTATCTCCTCTTCCAGACATGGTCTACATAATTCATGTGCCTTATGTGACCTACATAATCATATATGCAGAAAATCATAAAAACTCAACAAAAAAATGCTTAGAAGGAATAAACAAATTCAGTAAGGCTACAAAATAGAAAATCAGCACACAAAAATCAGCGATGTTTCTATATCAGTGAAATATCAGAAAAATAAATTAAGAAAACAATCTGATTCACAGCAACATCAAAAAAATCAAATACTTGGAAATAAATTTAACTAAGAGAAGAAAAGACTGATATATGAAAATATAAAATATTGGTAAAAAAAATTTAAAGTAGACACAGATAAATGAAAAAAATCCCAAGTTCATGGGTTGGAATAATTGTTTTTATTGTAAAGATGTGATATACACATCAGGATCAGGTACATAAGTAGTTTATGTGCAGATGAAGTTTGGGCCCCCAACCAGTCCTCACTTCCTCAGGTCTAGGGTCAGATACCCTGAGTGATGTCAAATGCTCCCCACCTTCCCCCAGCTGTATCCTGCTATTGCTGATCCCTCTCATGTAATATCGTGATAAATGTTCAGGACCCACTTGTAAGTGTGAACATGTAATCAGCTCTTTGTTTCTATGATAGATCACTGAGAATGATGAACTCTAAATCCATCCAAGTTGCTGCAAAATCGATGTTTGTCCTTCTTTATGACTGCGTAGTACTCCACTGTGTATATGTACCACATTTTCTTTATTCAATCTACTTTCAATGGACAGCAGGGTTGTTCCATGTTTTTGCTATTGTGAATAGCGCTGCAATAAACATGCGTGAACAAGTATCTTTTTGTGGTGAAATACTTAATATTAATAAAATGTCCATGCTACTAAAAATGATCTACAGATTCAATGCAATCCTTATCATAATCTCAATGACACCCTTTATTAAAAAAGTAAACAAATCTAAGATTTATAGGAACCACAAAAGACCCAAATAGCCAAAGAAATCATGAACTAAAAGAACAAAGCTGGAGGAATCACATTTCCTGATTTCAATATATATTGCAAAGCTATAGTAATAGAAACATTGTGATAATAACACAAAAACAGACATCTAGACCAATGGAACAGAAAAAAGAGCTCAGAAACAAATTTGCACATTTATGGTCAACTGATCCTCAACAAGGATGTTAAGGATACATAATGTGGAAAAAGTAGCCTATTCAACACATGGTGTTGAGAAACCTGGATATCATCATCCAAAAGAAAGAAATTGGACCTTTCTCTCACATGACATACAAAAGTCAGTTCCAAGTGGAGTAAAGACTTAAATATAAGACCTGAAGTCATAAAGTGACTAAAAGAAAACATAGGGAAATAGCTTCTGCCTTCTAACATTAAGAACTCTGTAATCTTCTGATGACTATCCTGCGTTTCCTTCAAAGAAAGTCTGATTTGCAACTTTAATGATATTAGAATAAACAATACAATTTAGTAAACAGCTAACAGAAGTTACCAAGTAATTCCAACACCTATTATACCTACAAATATTCAATATTCAGCAAAAGATCTGTACTTAAAAAATCGCATCTTCAGTTTGGACAACATAGTGTTTTTTAACATAAGTGCAGGGGAAAAAGTGGAAGCAGTAAATGCCCAGACTGTTCTATTGCTCACCCAATTGGACCTTTTCAGAATCTCTTTCATCATCTCAGCAATTGTGTAATCTTCCAACTCCATCCACACAGTCAACTCCTTCCTATGGTTAATTTCTGGGAAGCTTATATATTATAACTCTTTCAAAATCCAGTTTTAATTCTAAAGATCAAAGGCATTTGCTTTCTGAAGTCACATTCTTTTTTTGAAGCGATCTTCCTTTAGATAACTATTTTATTTATGTGAATTTATGAAGCCAGTGTTGTCCCAGATTACAGTGAAGAGGTACAGAATATCTCACTGGTATTATCAATTCTCATTGCTCTGATCATTGCACTTTCCTCTTGTTGTGTTAATTTTCAATTCCCCAAAGCCTTATATAATAATTTCTAAGAGAACCTTTGTGATTTTTCTTAGGAACTCACTAATAAGTTCAGAAATACTTCCTGAAGCTTTCTGATGAAAAAATATTTGAGTAACATATATGACATTTTGCTCCCACTTCTTAAAAATCTATTTACAAGCCACTCTGTCCTGTTTCTCATGCTTTAGTCATCACCTGTTATGCAGAGTTATAGTCATGGTTGTTGACATGAACTGAATTCAAATGCTCCCAAGAAGTACCATATGCTCTGAAGTCCTCAAAGTGCTTAATCCAAACGGAAAATCTGTCTCTCTCTCTCTCCACTTTTAGTTACATTTTTGTTTTATAGTCAAGGACGTTTTAAGTAATACTAATCATATATTTAGAGTAGTGATGTATAATAGAACCAGTGACATGATGGAAATGTTCTATTCTATGAAGAGTAGATAATTAATTTAAATTTGGAAAGTGCAGTCTACTAAAAAGGACAACTTGCAATTTGTATCCACGTTCCTATGAATTTCTCTGATTTAGGAGTATACAGCCCACAGATGAACTCTCCTGAAGATAGCTACTGATAGTACTCTTCAAAATTATCAAGGTTATGAAAACAAAGATGGAAAAACTATCACAGATTCGAGAAGACTAAGGAGATGTGATAATCAAATGCAGTGTGATATGCTAGATTGAATCTTTGAACAGAAAACAAAAATTAGTGGAAAAATAGATGAAATGTTTAAATCCGTGCTTTAGTTAATGACAATGTATTATCGTTCATGTTAAAGTCTTAAGTGTTTCTGAGAGTATGAATCAACTATCCTGAAGATATCCTGAAGATAGACAGTTCAACCCAAGCTGGAGTCCCAACCCTGCATAGTGACTGCAGCACTCCATTTATGAGCCTGCGGAATCCATCGCCACATCTTACTCTTTTCCATCTACACTACCCAGTCAACAATTTATTATATTCAATGGCTAAAGACTGTTTTGATATTTCCTTTACTATTCATGAAATTTAGCAAAGGATGAAGTGGCCATAGCATAAAGTTGGTTTCTCATTGCCATGAACGCCACTTCTCTGTTACCTGCAGCCAATATAGTTGGTAAAACTCAACAGGTTCCTGAAGCTTTCAGATGAAAAAATATTTGACTAACACATATAACATTGTTAGTCTTTATTTTGTATTCCAGTTCATTAAACATAATGTTAATCTATTTATAATTTAATTTTTTCTACTGCTTCCATTCTAGAATTTGTGTTTGAATTGTTCCTGCATCATATGATAGATTGTATGCCCTCAGAGTATTTCATGTAACACACTTGTGTGGTTTATGTGATCACTTGATATACTCTTGGAACCCCTAGATTTCTTCTTTTTTTAGACTTTATTAGGGCATCTTTAAATAAACTTTTTTCAGAATAATTTTAAAGAACAGATATAAAGATAGCATAGAAATTCCCATAGAAAACGTTTGCCTGGTTTCCCCAAAAGTTATACCTTATGTAGCTGTGGTAAACTTGTCAAAATTAAGAAATTAACATATTTCATATTACACTGATGCTAAAACTAGACAAGGCACTAACACAAAAGAAGACTACTGACTAATATCACTGATGGACATATAATAGATGCCAAACTCTTCAACAAAATATAAGCACACAAAATTCAAAAACACATGTTAAAAGTAATATGCCATGATTAAGTGGAATTTATCCCAAGGATACAAGCATGGGACAATATATACACATTTTCTTTTAAAGTGACACATGACATCAAAAGACTAAGACACAAAATATTTGAATATTTCAATAGATGCAGAAAAAGTTGATAAAGTTTATCATGCCTTCACAATAAAGATTCTCAAATAATTAGGCATAGAAAGAACATAAACTTCTACATAATAAAGATTGTATTTGACAGACCCATAGCTAACATCATACTGAATGAAGAAAAGTGAAAAACCTTTCCTCTAAGTACTAGAGCAAGACCAAATGCTCATAATACCTCTCTTATTTAATAGAGTGACCATAAATTTTACTCTGAGAAATTAGGCAAGAGAATGAAATAAAAAGCATCTAAATTTTAAAAAAAGAAGTCAAATTGCTCTCCTTTCAGACAGCATGATTTTATACACAGAAAAACCTAAAAACCTCCACCAAAAACTCCTAAAGCTGATAAACAAATTCAGTAAAGTCGCAAGATACAAAATCAACAGGCAAAAAGCAGTAGTGTTTCTATAAACTAATAATGAACTAACTATAAAACACAATCAAGAAAGCATTCTAACTTACAATAGCTATTAAAAAGGAATAAGGCAAACTCCTTGGGTCCCCGGTCACCATGGGAACTTTTCTGTCCTCTCAATAAATCCTACTTTCTCAAAAAAATAAAATAAATGAAAAGGATTAAATTTAACCATGATGATAATATAATAAAACTGAATAATAAAATAGTAAAGCTTTTAATACAATTGAATTACTTTGGTGAAAGAAATTGAAAAGTACACAAAGAAATAGAAATATGTTGCGTAATTATGGTTAAAATAATCAATACTTTTATAATAAGCATATTACTCAAAGGAGTCTACAGATCCATGTTCTACAAAAAAGATACCTGTACATGCATACTTATTGCTGCACTATTCACAATAGCAAAAATATGGAATCAAACCTACTGACCATCAAAAGTGGACTCATCAAAGAGGTGGTACATGATGGAGTATTACATTGTCACAAAGAGGAACAAAATCATGGATTTTACAGCAAATCGAATGAAGTTGGAGACTATCATACTAAGTGAACTACCACAGAAACAACTGAATACCACATGTTTTCACTCATAAGTGGACCTTGAACATTAGTTGCATTAGCACAAAGAAGGGATCACTGGGCACTGCTGAGGGAAGGAGAGAAGAAGGAGGGTGCAGGACACATGACAGCACAAAGGGCATGTGGTCCACTACCAGGGGATTGAGGGCCAGTTCGAAGTTCAAACTTCACCTGAATGAAGTCTACTTATGTAGTTGATACTCACTTGTACCTCACATCCCTAGAATAAGATAAATTTAATTTTAAAAAGAAGTCTACAAATTCAGTGCAATCTTTCTCAAAATACCAATGACACTTTTCTCAGAAAAAAAAAAACAAATCCTAAAATTTGTATGGAACAACCTGTAAGATGTCTACTTGTATACCAAATCCTGAATTGTACCCCACATCTTTG
>NW_007238782.1:0-387 GCF_000164805.1 Carlito syrichta
ATAGATGCCAAACTCTTCAACAAAATATAAGCACACAAAATTCAAAAACACATTTTAAAAGTAATATGCCATGATTAAGTGGAATTTATTCCAAGGATACAAGCATGGGACAATATATACACATTTTTTTTTAAAGTGACACATGACATCAAAAGACTAAGACACAAACTATTTGAATATAGATGCAGAAAAAGTTGATAAAGTTTATCATGCCTTCACAATAAAAATTCTCAAATAATTAGGCATAGAAAGAACATAAACTTCTACATAATAAAGATTGTATTTGACAGACCCATAGCTAGCATCATACTGAATGAAGAAAAGTGAAAAACCTTTCCTCTAAGTACTAGAGCAAGACCAAATGCTCATAATACCTCTCTTATTTAA
>NW_007238783.1:0-808 GCF_000164805.1 Carlito syrichta
GACTTCACGACGCCAAAGGGTCTCAGGTATTCACCCGCTGATCTGAACACTGATGTTCACACAGCCTGCAGGCCACACTTCCTGCAGGATTCTTCAGCACTGAGATCTGGAGGCTGCTGATGTAACCCGGGAAAGGTTAAAGAAACAGCAGTGCACCCTCACGACCTGAGACACCTCCCTGAGAAAGGGGACCAAACCACTGATCCCGCAGGACCACGCGTGGGTCCGAGACATGCTTGGCTAGAGAGAGAAACCAGACCCACATTCACCTCTGTCGAACTCTCATTCCTGGGCCACTCTAGGCTGGAGGACCTCACTGAACACCCATGGGGTCAAGCCACAGGTCCAGGCTGATGGAGTAGAGGGAAGGTGGCCACCAAGGGGGCAGCCAGGGGCTTAGATGGGGAAGGAGGAGCTCCCAGGGGTGCTAGAGTGAACAAAAGACTTCACATGTGGGCTCAGACCATGCAACTGCAAGTACCACGGACCAGGCTTTCATGTGTACAAATGACCACAGAACAAAGGACCAGAATGAAAAGAATCAGACATCCACATGACACAGAGATATTTGCTTCTCATTGCTTGAAGATTTTACCAGAATGCATTCTAAAACCCAGACGTCCTGAAGCCAAACTACTGCTGGGGTGGATCACCTTTCCCAAAAATTTGTTTCCCTGTCAGGGTTTGTTAGAAAAAAATGACATGAAGCATGTCAGGATGAAACCCACAAAAACCTCCTCTCTTTCCTGGGAAACACGCCTTGCTGTGTGTCCCGGTGGCCTATTCTGTCTACAACCCGGTGAGTGTT
>NW_007238784.1:0-581 GCF_000164805.1 Carlito syrichta
CTCCGACTTCACGACGCCAAAGGGTCTCAGGTATTCACCCGCTGATCTGAACACTGATGTCCACACAGCCTGCAGGCCACACTTCCTGCAGGATTCTTCAGCACTGAGATCTGGAGGCTGCTGATGTAACCCGGGAAAGGTTAAAGAAACAGCAGTGCACCTTCACGACCTGAGACATCTCCCTGAGAAAGGGGACCAAACCACTGACCCCGCAGGACCACGCGTGGGTCCAAGACGTGCTTGGTTAGAGCGAGAAACCAGACCCACATTCACCTCGGTCGAACTCCCATTCTTGGGTCACTCTAGGCTGGAGGACCTCACTGAACACCCATGGGGTCAAACCACAGGTCCAGGCTGATGGAGTAGAGGGAAGGTGGCCACCAAGGGGGCAGCCAGGGGCTTAGATGGGGAAGGAGGAGCTCCCAGGGGTGCTAGAGTGAACAAAAGACTTCACATGTGGGCTCAGACCATGCAACTGAAAGTACCACGGACCAGGCTTTCATGTGTACAAATGACCACAAAACAAAGGACCAGAATGAAAAGAATCAGACATCCACATGACACAGAGATATTTGCTTCTC
>NW_007238785.1:0-753 GCF_000164805.1 Carlito syrichta
GTCCTCACCCACAGGACAGCAGGCCTGGTTCCCAGCGTCCCTGCACAGCACTCAACCGTCTCTCCCCTACCTGAGCCAGAATATGTTGCCAAGGCCTGGGCTAGCCCTACGTCAGGGATACCATGCCCCCTGATCACCTCAAAAAAATAGGTCCCTCCAGAGACCACAACTCTGAGCCTTCGTCCACCCCATATCATGGGAGGGATCCACGGTCTTATGTAGACCCAACATGTCTTGCAAACCACAGAGAAAGTCTGGAAGCTTCCAGAATCCGCAATGTCCTGTCCCTCCAGGGTCACCCTGTCTCACCAGAGCATTCTTATGCGCACAGTTGTCTCGGGGAATCTACAAGGGAATTCCTGGCAGGTGTGGGGCCAGGCCTGGTCCCTCTTCTTAAACATTGAGGAGAAAAAAAGGAGCATGCAGGCATATACGCGGTATGGCCCTTCCACCCTATCCCAGAGAAGGACGTCGGGGCAGGGCCTGGGCCTCCTGCTGAAAGGGGTCTCCAACTGGGGGTGGTCCATCCCCCAGCCCGACAACATGCTACGGCAGGGTTCCCAGAGATGAGCTGACTCTGTTGATGCTCCCTGGCTTTGGAAACAAGCCAGGAATGGAGATTTCTGTGGGCGGAAACATTCCTTCTCTGCAGAAGCAGTGTGTGAGGATTACTGTGTGCCTTGAATCTTGTGTTCTGAGGTGGCCTCCTTCCTCTTGACCTTGGCCTACAGATGCTGAAGGATCTAGGCTGGA
>NW_007238786.1:0-655 GCF_000164805.1 Carlito syrichta
CGTTTTACATTTAGGTCTCTGATCCATTTGGAGCTAACCTTTGTGCATGGGGATAGATAGGGGTCCTGTTTCAATCTTCTACATGTAGTCAGCCAGTTTTCCCAGCACCATTTACTGAATAGGTTCTCCTCTCCCCAGTGGTAGGTGGTGGGGGCTTTGTCGAAGATGAGTTGGTTGAGAAATTGAGGTTGTGCTTCTGGAATCTCAATTCTGTTCCATTGATCTATATGCCTGTTCCTGTACCAATACCAAGCTGTTTTGATGATTGTAGCCTTATAGTAAAGTTTACAGTCTGGTATTGTGATACCACCTGCTTTTTTTTTTTTTGCTGAGGATTGTTCTGGCTATTCTTGGACGTTTGTGTTTCCATATGAATTCCTGTGTTTTTTTTTCCAGGTCTGAGAAGAATGTTGTTGGTAATTTAATGGGTATTGCACTGAATTTGTAGATTGCCTTAGGTAAGATGGACATCTTCACAATGTTGATTCTTCTGATCCATGAGCATGGGATAATTTTCCACTTGTTCATATCAGCTTTGATTTCTTTGAGCAGTGTTTTGTAATTTTCATTGTAAAGGTCTTTCACGTCTCTGGTTAAGAAGATGCCAAGGTATTTCATTTTTTTGTGGCTATTGTGAATAGAATTGTGTTTTTAT
>NW_007238787.1:0-11677 GCF_000164805.1 Carlito syrichta
TTGGTTTTTTTCTCGTTTTTTCTTGGTCAGTCTAGCTAGGGGACCATCGATCTTGATTATTCTTTTGAGGAACCAGCTTTTTGTTTCATTGATTTTTTATATTATCCTTTTTTTTCTTCTATGTCCTGGATTTAGGCTTTTATTTTGTGATCTGGATTCTTCTGCTGAAATTAGGGTTTTTGTGGTCTTGCTTTTCCAGTTTCTTTAGGTGGCTTGTTAGGTTGTCAATTTCTGTTCCTTCCATTTTCCTCATGTGTGTTTGTAGGGATATAAATTCCCCTCTTATTACAGCTTTTAAGGTGTCCCAGAGATTTTGATAAGATGTTTCTTCATTTTCATTTGTTTACAGGTATCTTTTGATCTCTGTTTTGATGTCATCATTGACTTAGGAGTTTTTTAGTATCATGCTGTTTAGTGTCCATGTCTTTATGGGTTTTGGGGGGACCTTGTTGGTCTCATTGTTTATTTTTATTCCACTGTGGTCCGAGAAGGTGCATGGTAGAATTTCAGTCCTTTTAAATTTGCTTATGCTTGATTTGTGTCCAATTATGTGGTCGTTCTTAGAATATGTTCCATGTGGTGATGAATAGAATGTATATTCTGTGGTCTTTGGAAGGAGTGTTCTGTAGGTATCAATTAAGTCCATTTGGTCCAGAGTCTCACTGAGGTTCCAGATCCCCTTGCTGATTTTTTTGTCCTGATGATCTGTCTGGGGCTGTGAATGGTGTATTAAAGTCCCCAGTTATGATGGTGCTAGAGTCAATGTCTTTCTTTAGTTTTCCTAGAAGTTGCTTTATGAATGTTGGCGCACCTATGTTGACAGCATAGTGCATATATGTTAGGATAGATATTTCTTGTTGATGGAGTGAACCTTTTATCATTATGTAGTGGCCCTCTGTATCTTTTTTAATTTTTGATAGCTTAAATGGTATTTTGTCTGAAATTAGAATCACGACCCCTCCTTTCTTTTGTGTTCCATTCACCTGAAAATTGGTTTCCCAACCTCTTACTTTGAGTCTGTGTATGTCCTTTCTAGTGAGATGGGTCTCTTGAAGGCAGTATATTGTTGCCTGGTGATATTTTATCCATTTTGTCATTCTATGTCTTTTCAGTGGTGCGTTTAGTCCATTCACATTCAGACTAATTATTGAAATGTGAGAGTTCGTCCCTATCATGGAGTTCTTATTGAATTGTTCTTCCACTTGTTTTTTTCTTTTCCTTTTTGTCTCTCTTTTGGTTTTGGGGTTGGTTCGTGTATATTTTATTCTTTTCCCTGTACTCTTGTGAAGAACGTTGTTCTTTTTTCCTTTTCTTCTGTGTTTAGTACTTTCTTAAGTTTTTCATGTAGAGATGGTTTGGTGGCAGCATAAGTTCTTAGGGATTGGATATCTGGGAAAGATTTTAATTCTCCCTCACTGATGAAGCTTAGCTTGGACGGGTAGCTTATTCTTGGTTGAAATTGTTTATCTTTTAGAACATTGAAGATAGGGCTCCAAGCTCTCCTAGCCTGCAGGGTTTCTGCAGATAAATCTGCTGCTATTCTGATTGGTCTTCCATGGTAGGTGATCTGGCCTTTTTATCTTGCTGCCTTTAGGATTTTTTCTTTTGTGCTTATTTTATTTAGGCCAATTATTATGTGTCTAGGAGTTGGTCTTCTCATTTGTTGTCTTGCAGGAGTTCTCTGAATCCCTTGTGTTTGAATTTTTGCATCACTGATTAGATAAGTGAAGTTTTCTTGGATGATCTCATGGAAAGTTTGTTCCAATGTGGTCTCTGTTTCTCTTTCTGCCTCATGGAGTCTGATTACTCTTAGGTTAGGCCTCTTGAGGTAGTCACTCATCTCTTGAAGGTTTTGTTCTGTCTTTTTGAGCTTATTTTCTGTATTTTTAAGAGTTTTGGTTATTTCTATAGTTTGGTCCTCAAGCTCTGAGTTTCTTTCTTCTGCTTGGGTAATTCTGCTTTCCATGTTTATCAGTTTGTTATGTATTTCATTCACAGTATTCTTTATTACTGTTATCTCAGATATCAGCTCCTTCCTAGTTTCTTCTTGTGTCTCCTCAATTCTTTTTAATCTCTCCATTATTGTTTGGATATCTACATTTGCAGTTTGAGACCCTTCATTCTGGGGGTTTTTCATTGTTTGCATTCCAAAGTCAGTTTTCTCAATGTCTGCTCTCCCAGGCATCTGGGAGAGACCCATACTCTTCTTTTGGTTTTTCCTCATTTCTGTAGATTTTTCTCCCTCTCCCCCTTTCCCTCCCTTTCTTAATTCTGTTTTTGAGGGAAGGTGGGGTTGCTTTTATTTCTTTTCTGCAATGACCTGTTCTTCTTTTTGAAGGTCTTCTGGCTTTGTTCACTTTTTCCTCTGCTTTAACTCTGTCTATTCAACAGTATGTAGTCTTGGTCCATAGATTTAAAAAGGGGGCGTATAAAAGAGGAAAATAATGGTGGAAGGGGGGTCAATAGGGAGTTAGAAAGAGAGAAATACGAGAGGGAAAACAGATATACATACCAACTATCAGGTGAGAAAGAGACACAGGGTCGGGAAGAAGTGAAGAAAGACACGTAAGAAAGATTCTCTAAAGAGTACTGATAGCTACACAGAGACAGGTCAATAAAATCAAGAAACAGTGTAAGTCAGAAGGCAAACACCAAACGTGATCTAAACCAACAGTTTCAATGATAAAATCATAAGTCAAAATAAGCGATCAGACTAGAGTCACTTCTCTGATCTCCAATGCTTGCCTCTCCCTTTTCTTTTTCATTGCAGCATAGGGGTCAGGCTTTGTCTCCTGTTTCGCACTGTTGCCTTAGGAACTGAGGTAAAGTTTGTTGATTGGTGGGTGGGGCGATTGAAGTCTCTGCCTGGAGAATAGCAAAGTAGTTTAAGCAGATCTGTTTTTCTCCACTTGTCTGGGTCCCTCAGCTTGGGGTCTCGCACTGAGTGCCTCAGCCAGGGTCGGCCTGCAGTTCCAGAGCTCCAAAGCTCCAAAGGGCAGGCAGTGGGTGGCGAGAGTGGCTCTGGGTCCCCCACAGGGTACTTCAGCCAGGAATGGGACCGGTGTCTCTGAGGGACGGGTGCCCAGAGCCTCCCTGGGTGACTTGCATCTTGGTGCCGGGTGCTCGACTGGAGACAATGTAGCTGGGGAGAGAGCCAGAGGGGACTGGGACCCAAAACTCCCACACACGCAGTGGAATAGCAGCAGCAGGAAGCTGCAATATCTGGCCTTAGGAAAAGAGGCAAAGTTTGTTGATAGGTGGGTGGGGCAATGAACATCTCTGCCTGGAGAATGGCGAAGCAGTTTAAGCAGATCTGTTTTTCTCCACTTGTCTGGGTCCTCTGGCTTGGAGTCTCGTGCTGAGTGCCTCAGCCAGGGTGGGCCCAGAGTTCCAGAGCTCCAAAGTTCCAAAGGGCAGGCAGTGAGCGGCGAGAGTGGCGCTGGGCCCCCTAAAGGGTACTTCAGCCAGGAATGGGACTGGTGTCTCTGAGGGGTGGGTTCCCAGAGCCTCCCTGTGTGACCGGCACCTTGGTGCCAGGCTGGAGACAATGCAGCTGGGAGGGATCTGGAGGGGGCTGGGACCTGATGCTTCCACACACGTAGTAGAACAGCAGCAGTCGGGGGGCGCAATATCTGGCCCTGCATGGGACTGAAGTTCCCGGGCCTGGCACCAGCATGGTTGGTGTGGGCTGGGGGATGGGGGAAGAAAATTAATAGCCTTTTTGTGAACTCACATTCAGAGAATCTCACCAGTTCACCTATACCGTCACCATCTTGCTGCAGATCCTCTATATTATTCCATCTTATATCTGATGGGATCCTCCTGTAGTTTGATAATTGAGACATGGGACTTCCAACTCACATTGATTATAACTAAAAATTAGTATATTATCTCTTATGATAGACTGGCTCAAAAAGTTGAAATCACAGCTTCATTTATTTATAGTTTTCTTAATGGGCCATTGCTGCAAACTAATTATTGTTAAGTCATCACAATTAGCTGTCTGACTTCCCACTCTGAACTCTAAAATGTACAGATTTATCTCCTTTCAGTCAGTCCCCTGAGGAGTGACGGCCATTAAGGGAATCCAGAAACTACTGAGAGCAAAAGTTGCCCACAAATCAAAAAATTTGAATAATTGAATGTACTATCATAGGAAGAGTCCCACTCTAAATACACATATCCATCAGTAGTTATAACAAAACATAATAGAATAAGAATAGTAAGAATCATTTTGTTTGCTTAAACAGCAGTGTTTAGTCTCATACCGGCTCTACATTTCTCTGAGACTGTTTCTCAGGTCTAGGAAAAGTGTCTGTCAGTCCATTTATATACTTTTTTCACTCGAGAATGGTGTATTTGTGACGTGATGCCCCCGAGCTTTAATGCATTTGTATTGACGACTAGGACGCTATAGTTTCCCTTTTACTTTTGGCACTGCTGTTGTTCAGGTCCTCCGTCTCTCTAGTACGTCAGTAACATCTGCTCCCTTGGGTTCCCTGTTGTCCAAGAACAGAGAAATTTGTTGGAAGAAATTTTATGAACCACATGAAAATTTGTCCCAAGTGGGAAATATATGTTCTTTTGAGCACCTGATATCTTATGTCTGTGGTGCCACTTTCTGTAGTGGTATAGAAAAACCGCCTGCCATAAACCCTTTCAAAAGGACTCAAATTAATCCTACTTTGGGTACTGACTGACAAATCCAATACCAAATACTTTTGTTCAGTTTACTAGTGTCTCTGAAAGATAACTAGAGATTACTGAATTCAAAGATTGGAGATAGTCTTACATCTGATGGAGTTTTCATTAGATTTACTGAGTGAGTGGGGGTAGGATGCCACTTGCCTGCAGTAAATTATAATTTCAAAAATGATTGCTTCTTAAAACCTACCTATGGAAAAATGTATCTATGAATAACATGTGCTAACTACCCTGCCTCGATTATTCCTCCTTAGAGATTTTCAATTCCATAATCATATGGGGCACAGAGGAGTGAAGGTCTGTTCTCTGTAGTTTCTTCAGAGCTGCCAGTGGGAGCAGTTCAGCCTAAACAGAGATTTAAAAATCTCTCCCTCTGATCTAAAGCATGCAAATCTGTTTCACAAGTAGCATCATTACCTGACACCATTTTGTGTACATGAAATGACTGGATTCGGGAAGACACAAATATAATCAGGCAGGTAAAAGGATATGGATAAAAATTTAGGGGATTATAATCATTGTAAAAGGCAAAATAAAAAGAATAACTGAAGGAAAACACTCCACCAGGTAGCACAACATTTAATTGCAGCCAGATATACATCTTGAAAATTTCAGGTGGTGTCTGATCACCTTTTGTACAAAAACCACAAGTCCTGCAGTTACTAGCATAACTTAAATAATACAATTCAATTTCTGTGGTTTTAGTATAAGTACCGGCATTCAGAATTTTTAATGTATTTCTAAACTATAGTGGCAACCTGAGAGATTTAAGCTGTAATTTGAGCCAGGTATTCTAGTGAATTTTATATAAAATAAACTGTATGTTTCATTGTGCCAACCAATCACAAAGCTCTGGACAGGTAGAATGCATGAAGCTAACCCTAAAAACAACTTTAACCTAACAGGATGGGAAACAAAGTTTCAGGCGAACAAAATACAAAAGAAAGGAGGAGTAGCGATCTTAATTTCAGACAAAACACACTTCAGGCTATTAAAAATCTAAAAAGATACAGAAGACCACTACATAATGATAAAATGCTCAATCCAACAACAAGAAATATCTACCCTAAACATATATGCACCCAACATATCGAGCCCACTTTCATAAAGCAACTTCTAGGAAAACTAAAGAAAGATATTGACTCTAACACCATCATATCTGGGGAATTTAATACCCCACTCACAACCCTAGACAGATCATCAGGACAAAAAATCAGCAAGGAGATCTGGAGCTTCAATGTGACTTTGGACCAAATGGACTTAATTGATATCTACAGAACACTCTATCCAAAGACCACAGAATACACATTCTACTCATCACCACATGGAACGTATTCTAAGATCGACACATGATTGGCCATAAATCAAGTAGAGGCAAATTTAAAAGGACCGAAATTCTACCAAGCACCTTCTCGGACCACAGTGGAATAAAAATAAACATTGACACCAACAAAGTCCCCCCAAAACCCACAAAGACATGGACACTAAACAGCATGATGCTAAACAACTCCTGGATCAATGATGAAATCAAAACAGAGATCAAAAGATACCTGGAAACAAATGAAAATGAAGAAACATGTTACCAAAATCTCTGGGACGCCTTAAAAGTTGTAGTAAGAGGAGAATTTGTATCCCTACAAACACACATAAAGAAAATGGAAGGAACACAAATCAACAGCCTAACAAGCCACCTAAGGAAGCTGGAAAAGCAAGACCACAAAAACCCTAATTTCACCAGAAGAATCAAGATAACCAAAATAAAAGCCCAAATCCAGAACATAGAAGACAAAAAGATAATACAAAAAATCAGTGAAACAAAAAGCTGGTTCTTCGATAGGATTAACAAGACTGATGGTCCCCTAGCTAGACTGACCAAGAAAAAATGGGAAAAAAAAACAAATAAGCACAATCAGAAACACGAAAGATGAAGTCACATCTGACCCTGAAGAAATACATTGGAGACTACTACGTACACTTGTATGGAAACAAACTTGAAAACCTTAAGGAAATAGAGGACATTCTGACATCACACAACCTACCTAGGTTGGAACAAGAAGAAACTGAGACCCTAAATAGACCAATAACAATCAAGGAAATCGACTATGTAATAAGAAAACTACCTACCAAAAAAGCCCTGGTCCAGATGGCTTTCCAGCAGAATTCTACAAGACATTTAAGGAGGAGCTGATACCAATCCTACTGAAGGTATTCCAGGCAGTTGAAAAAGACGGAACTCTCCCCAAATCATTTTACGAAGGCAACATCACATTGATACCCAAGCCAGGTAAAGATCCAACAAAGAAAGAGAACTACAGGCCAATATCTTTGATGAACATATATGCTACAGTTCTCAACAAGATCCTAGCAAAGCAGATTCAAAAAACATCTCAAAAATCATCCATCATGACCAAGTAAGCTTCATTCCTGGGATGCAAGGCTGGTTCAACATTCGTAAAACCATAAATGTTATTAAACACATCAACAGATGTCAAAACAAAAACCACATGATTACATCATTAGATGCAGAAAAAGGTTTTGATAAAATCCAGTCCGCTTCCTGATGAAAACCCTTGAACATCTAGGCATACATGGAACATACCTCAAAATAGCAAAAGCCATCTATGAGAAACCCACAGTCAGCATACTCATAAACAGACAAAAATTAGAATTATTTACCCTGAAACCTGGAACAAGACATGGATGCCCATTCTCACCCTTCCTTCTCAGCATAGTATTGGAAGTCCTGGCTCAAGCAACCAGAGAAGAGAAGGCAATCAGGGGTTTCCAAATAGGAAAAGAGGAAGTCAAGTTATCTCTCTTTGCAGATGATATGATTGTGTCCCTTGAAAACCCAAGAGAATCTGTCACAAACCTCCTTACACTGATAAAGGCCTTTGGCATAGTCTCAGGATACAAAATAATTGTGCAAAAGACAATTGCATTTCTTTACACCAATAATAAAGAAACAGAAACCCAAATAAAAAACACAATTCCATTCACAATAGGCACACAAAAAATGAAATACCGTGACATCTTCCTAACCAGAGACGTGAAAGAACTTTACAATGAAAACTACAAAACTCTGCTTAAATAAATCAAAGATGACACAAACAAGAGAAAAAATATCCCATGCTCATGGACTGGAAGAATGAACATTGTGAAGATATCCATCTTACCTAAGGCAATCTACAAATTCAATGTAATACCCATCAAATTACCAACAACATTCTTCTAAGACCTAGAAAAAACAACACAGGAATTCATATGGAAACACAAACATCCAAGAACAGCCAGAACAATCCTCAGCAAAAAAAAAAAAAAAAAAGCAGGTGGCATCACATTACCATACTTCAAACTTTACTATAAAGCTACAATCATCAAAACAGCTTGGTATTGGTACAGGAACAGGTATATAGATTAATTGAATAGAATTGAGATTCCAGAAGCAAAACCTCAATTTCTCAACCAACTTATCTTCGACAAAACCTCCACCACCTACCAATGGGGAGAGGAGAACCTATTCAGTAAATGGTTCTGGGAGAACTGGCTGACTACATGCAGAAGATTGAAACAGGACCCCTATCTATCCCCATGCAGAAAGGTTAACTCCAAATGGAGCAGAAACCTAAATGTAAAAACCTCAAACCATAAGAACCTTAGAAAATTAAGGACATACCCTCATGGAAATCGGAACTGGCATACAATTCTTGAACAAAACCCAAAACCCACAGGTCATCAGAGAGAAGATATACAAGTGGTACCTTACTAATATTACAAGCTTCTGCAAAGCCAAAGTCACCATCAAGAGAGCAGGGAGACAGCCTACAGACTGGCAAAAAGTATTTGCCAACACCAGGTCTGACAAAGACTTAACATCCTGGATCTACAAGGAACTCAAATGTGCTGAAAAGAAAAAAACAAAAAAACCATTATAAAATGGGCAAAAGATATTCACAGACACTTCACAAAGGAAGATATCTGAGCAGCAAACAGACACATGAAGAAATGTTCAACCTCACTAATCATCAGGGAGATGCAAATCAAAATCACACTGAGATACCACCTAACTCCAGCCAGAATGGCAATTATCAACAACTCAAAAAATAACAGCTGCTGGAGAGGGTGTGGCGAAAAGGGAACACTTCTACACTGTAGGTGGGAGTGTAAACTAGTGCAACCTCTGTGGGAAGCAGTGTGGCAATTTCTAAAAGCTCTAAATGTCAACCTCCCATATGACCCCGCAATCCCCCTCCTGGGAATATATCCTGAAGAACTCAAATCACTCTATAAAAAAGATACCTGCACACGTATGTTTATCGCAGCATTGTTCACAATAGCAAGAATCTGGAAGCAACCTAGCTGCCCATCAAAAGAAGCCTGGATTTTAAAAAAGTGGTACAGATACATGATGGAATACTACATAGCCATAAAAAGGAACAAAATCATGAATTTCGCAGCAACCTGGATGGAACTAGAGTCTATAATACTGAGTGACCTCTTACAGAAACAAAGATCCGAGTATCACATGTTCTCACTCATATAATGGACCTTTAACATCCAATGTAATACTATAAGAAAATGACTGACAGTAGTGGGAAGCTATGGGATGGGGAGGGAGATGGGATTAACGGTAGCAAATATCTATGGGGATGGGAAAACACCTCTTATCAACAGGGTTCCTGAATGAAACATATTTGTATACCTAACTCTTAACTGTACCCCACAAAATCATAATAAAAAATATAGATTAATAAAAAAAACCACTTTAACCAAATTACTAATAGAAACCGGTGAAAAATGGATAAGCTTTTTACCTTTGGCTCTCCTCTAAGTCCTATGCACTCCTTACAAGGCACGGTTCACCCCATATAAAATCATGTTTGGAAGACCATCTCTCTTACTACCCTGGTTAAGGGACTGTATTTTTGAAGAAATTAGTAATAAGTCTCTGTTAAATTATCTCCAGTCTCTCTAACAGGTTCAGGCTGCCGTTCACTCCAACATCCGTGCGATTTTACCAACTGTTTACTCCATGCCCAGTCATCCCTTCTAGCCAGGGGAGCAGATCTACATGAAAAAAGTACCAGAAAGAGGGATGAACTCCTGCCTGCAAAGGACCCTTTATTGCCATCCTCACCATTAGTACAGCACTCAAAGTTGACGGGATACCAACTTGGAGTCATCAATCCCACATCAAAAAGGCCAAGGACAACAGTCAACAATATATGGTTCTGACCCTCTCAAGCTAAGACTTTCTCGCTCTAGTGTTGTTTCATAGCTTGTTTTCTCCCTCATGAAGATGCTCAACATCTGGTCTTTTCTTTCTCCTTGTTTTTCTTTGCATCAGGGAGGTCATGGACAACCAAAATTGAATATAAAGGGAGAGGCTCCCTGTGCTATTTAAAGTCAAACTATTCAAATTATTGTCCATATCAAGTGCTCAAAAAGGGCAAACCTCCTGGAACTACCCTTACCAAAAAAGGGATTCCCTACATCCTTTTTCAACAAATAGACTTTTATCTTTTCCCTGGAAGTTCCACTGGCCAACATGTAATCAGGCTGATCACTTCTGCCCATAATGGAAATGTTTGCCTATTGTTACTTACAGTGGGGGACCTAATGGTACCTCCCAAATCACTCTCTGGTGAGCTTTTAACCCAGATCCAACTCTGACACCCATATATATAAAATTATCAATTCCCTATGCTATTTTGGGGGTACAGGGTCTACTTGTGGGATATGAGTTTATGTAACTGTCTATGATGTAGGTGCCCTGTTTGACATCCAACAATGTACACTCTCCTACAAAGTCCTAACCAGGCCTATAGGATCATTGGTGAAACTAGAAGGCCCTTTGTTTAGTTATCAAAAATCTCCACCCCACATAGACAATAATATTACCCCAGGCTCACTTATACAATACTCAAAACAAGTTCGACAGCCCACCAGTCTTTTCCCAGTGCTAACAAACATGCATCAGCTGCTAAATGTCACTCTGCCTCAATTGGCTTCAGATTGCTGGCTTTGTTTAAAATCCAAAACTCCTTATTATTATGCCTTGGGATTGAGGCCCCCATTATTAGCAAAAGTAATAAATGCCTTCTAGAGGTGATTCACATTATAATACGAGACATAAATAGTACTACATCTTGTGTTTTAAATTTACACTTCAATTTAACTGAGTCACATTTTCTAATATTTGTAGCCTATCTCTAACCCTCACCATGTAACATTCCATGGTTTATATGGTTCCTACCAATACTTGGATAGCATGCTCTATAGTACTTACCAAAGGTATTACTACTGAAAAGTAAAACAATGAACCTGACTTATGTTTTGTCATTCATGTACTTCCCCAGCTATATGCTTATAGTGGTCCTGGGAGTACCCTTTTACTGAATCCACCTGGCCTCCTGGCCACTCATGAAAAATGCACCTTCCTTTTCTAGTACCTGTCTTACTAGTCCTCAGTATGACTGGAACTCCACTCTCAGCACCACAATTGTAATCCATGGTGAACTAGGTCTATACAACCTGGCTCAGGAAATGGATACAGACATAGGAAACTTCCAGTTTGTCATGGATCAACTCCATGACCAAGTTGCAACCTTAGCAGAAGTAGTGTTCCAAAATCTTGGAAGTCTTGATTTATTTTCCTATTTCAAGGAGGCTTCTGTGCAGCACTAGGGGAGTCATGCTGTTTTTATAACAATAAATCAGAAGTTATTAAAAACAACCTCCAAAAGGGTTGAGAAAAAATTAGGCAGAAGACATAAAGAAAGACAAAATAACAAATCCTGATTTCTAATCTTGTTGGATTGGAACCTATATCTAACTGCCTTAATTACAGGTCTGATCAGCCCTCTCCTTTTTCTCCTTCTTGGCTTACTCATGAGGACCTGTATATATATATATTTGTGTGTGTGTGTGTGTGTTGGAGTCTCACTCTGTCACCCAGACTGGAGTGCAGTGG
>NW_007238788.1:0-306 GCF_000164805.1 Carlito syrichta
TTCCCTACTTTTAGCTCTTCATGAGTCAAAGCATTGACTCATCTATTATGTGTAGGGTGTAATAATGGTTCTGCATATACATGAGTTTTACAGAAGTGATTTGTTTTTTACAAACTGAACGATTCAATTTAATATACAGGGCCACGGGTTCAAGACCCGCCTGGGCAGGTGAGACCTCATCTCTACAATAAATAAAAAAAAATTAGCCAGGCATGGTAGTGTGTGCCTGTAGTTTCAGCTACCTGCAAGGCTGAGGCGGAAGGATCACTGGAGTCCAGCAGGTCGAGGCTGCAGTGGCCGGGAGCA
>NW_007238789.1:0-3321 GCF_000164805.1 Carlito syrichta
GGGGTGGGGGAAAGGACTGATGGCAGAAGATTTGCGGGAGAAAGATTTCTCTCTCTCTTTCTTTCTTTTCTTTTCTTTCTTTCTTTCTTTCTTTCTTTCTTTCTTTCTTTCTTTCTTTCTTTCTTTCTTTCTTTCTTTCTTTCTTTCTTTCTGTCTTTTTTTTCCTCACTCGGTTGCCCAGGCTGCTCTCTAACCTCCCAACTCAGGCCATCCCCTCAGTCTGGACTTCCCAAACTGCTGCAATCAAAGGCTGTCCATTTGTTCGACAGCTTGGTCTTTTTGTCTGGTCTTGAACTCTGGGCCAGAGGCGATCCTTCTGCTGAGACCTAGCCTCACCCAAGGTTTTCAGGGTTTTGCTTAAGGTCAAGATGGCGGCTTGCTATGGTGTCCAGCCTGCTCTTGAGCTCCCAAGATCCAGCCATCATCCCATCTTGGCCTCCCCGAGTGCCAAGGAGACAGGCATGTGTTTCCAGGCCATCCCTGCCCCCCCCCAAAGTTTTGAGAGTCATGACCTCCCTTTCCACAAGGTCTCTTCTGGGAGAAGCAAGCCGGTACACCCTGGGGAAGTAGGTGGGTGGAGGGCTGGGTGCCCCGGTGGAGACATGCCCCTGAGCCTGGAACTCCCACCAGTGTCTGGGTTTTCAGAAGAGAGCAAGCCTCATGATGGGGCCCTGAGAGAGGTGTGGAGGCAGGGTGTGGGAGCTCATACCTCTTATCCCAGCACTCTGGGAGGTGGAAGCAAGAGGATGGCCTGAGCCCCTGGGTTTGAGACCAACACAGGAAACTTGGGGAGACTTCGTCTCTACAAAAAGTCAAAAATATGAGCCAGGCATGGTGGTGCATGACTATCATTCCAGCCACTCAGTAGGCCATGGTGGGAGGATCACCACAGCCCATTCGGTGGGGGCCTCAGTGGCCGAGAGTGGGTCTCTGTGCCACTCAGAATAATAATACTAATCACCACCACCACAACAACAACAGGCCAGCTCAGGGGCTCGGTCTGTCATCCAGGCCTTTCAGAGGCCAAGGAGAGTGGATGGCCTGAGCCTTCAGGTTCGAGACCAGCCCAGGACACTGGACAATACCTTTTCTCAGCCATCAAAAATAAATCCAAAGATGAACCATTCGTGGTGCCTGGTCTCAGCTCCTGGGCTCCAGCCATCTTCCCATGTTGGCCTCCCTGAGTGCCGAGGAGACAGACATGAGTCACCTGGCCATTCCTCCCTGACGGTTTGAGAGTCACACACTCCCATTCCACGAGGGAGCCAATGGGAAGATCGAGTGGGTCTACCTTTGGGATCGAGGTGGGTGAAGGGGTGGCCACAATGGCGTCTTCAGCCTTCAGCCACCCATCACAGAAGGCCTGCCTCCAGCCTCCAGAGTTGTGCTCCCTGGCAAAGACTAGTGTAAGCTCATGGAACAGATGGGCATGAGCTAGGTTGACCATAGGGCACAAAGCAATCAAGGTGGTCTGGCAACACCGCAGCCAGTTCAGGGTCCATTTGTCTGGTTCTGCAAACTTTGGGCAGGGAGAAGCCCCCTTCATCTCCTGATCACTCCATCGTCCCCTGCCACACAGACCTTTCCCTGGGGACCCGTGGACGCCTGTTGTGACACACGTGGGAGACATCTTTTTTGTCACTGGTGACTCTGTCGATTGTGATGGGGTGCAGCGGCATGATTGTGGCTTCCTACAATCTTTGGATTTATTTTTGATGGCCGAGAAAAGGTATCGTCCAGTGTCCCGGGCTGGTCTCAAACCTTGAGCCAGGGCTTCAACCTGAGGGGCCCAGGAGGTCCTGCCAACTCGGCCCCTGAGCATCCAGGTCTCTGTGGACCACCACGCCTGACTCAATATCAGGGACCTCTCACTGAGATGAGGTCTGGCAATGTAGCCTGGGCTGGTCTCCGAACCCAGGACTCAGGCAGTCTCCTGAATCGGCTTCCCAGGGCACAGGGCTGGTGGCCATGCACCACAGTGCCCGACCTGGATTCACACGTGCTATCAGCAGGGCAACGCAAAGGGACATCCTGGGACAGAGGCCTCTGTATCCTGTGCAGCTGGGACTGCACACACCACCATGCAAGACGAGAAGTTTTGCATTCTGGGGAGCAACGAGGTCTCGCTTTGTGGCCCAGGCTGGTCCCTAACACCCAGTCTCCAGCGATCCCTGCCTCACCCTCCCAAAGCCACACCCTATTCAGTATGTCTGCTGATCCATTGTCTTTTGGGAATTCTATACCTAAGGTTGTGGCCTCATTCCCCAATGATCTCTGTCTGTTCAAGATGATCCCAGCTCCATACAAAAATGAATGCTCTTCTTTTATTTCTTTTTTCTTTTTGAGTCAGAGTTTCACTCCATTGCACAGACTGGAGGGCAGTGGCTTGCTCATGACCACTGCAGATTCGGGCCACCAAGCTCCGGTGAGACTTTCCCTCACCATCCTTCCAAGGAGCCAGAATGATAGGCTTTTGCCACCATGCCCAGTTCATTTGGGATGGAGTGTAGAGACGAGGTCCTGCGGAGTTGTCTGGGTGTGTCTCAGACCTGAGGACTTGGGTCAGCCTTTGGCCTTGACCTCCCAAAGTTCTTGAATGACAAAGTTGAGCCCTTGAGCCAAGCCTCTAACCTTTGTCATAAATGAAACAGTAGACCAGGCATGGAGGCACAAGCTTGGAATCCCAGCAATATGGGAGGCCAAATCAGGATGATGACTGTAGCCCAGGATCCCAAGGCCAGTCCGAGTCATGCAGGGAGACCCCGTTTGCACACCCATCCAAACAGAGGTTTGGGGTCATGGTACCCATCATCCCGGTCACTCCAGAGGCTGAGGTGGGGGATAGCCAGAGTCCAGCTGGTGGAGGCCATGTGGGCGAGAGCAGGCCCATGCACTCCAGACTCAGTGACAGAGCAGGACTCCAACTCAGAATAATAATACCAACCACCACCACCACAAACATAGGCCAGGCTCAGGGACTCAAATTGGCAATCCGGCCCTTCAGAGACCAAGGCAAGAGTACGGCAAGAGCTTGTGGGTTTGAGACCACCCCATGACACTGAGCAAGACCTCATTTCAGCCGTCAAAAAAAATCCCAAATTTTAGCCGGCTGTAGTGGTGCAGGACTGTGGTTCCAGCCACTCAGGGGGACAAAGCAGGAGGATCGCATGAGCCTGGCAGGTGGAGTCTGTTGTGGCCGTGAGCATGCCCCTGCACTCCAGCCTGGGCAACAGAGCAGAATTCTGACTCGAAATTATAATATTCACCACCACCACCACCACCACACTTGCCACCCAGTGCAAGGATTTGCACTCAGGGAAG
>NW_007238790.1:0-5574 GCF_000164805.1 Carlito syrichta
TGGGCCAGAGGCGATCCTTCTGCTGAGACCTAGCCTCACCCAAGGTTTTCAGGGTTTTGCTTAAGGTCAAGATGGCGACTAGCTATGGTGTCCAGCCTGCTCTTGAGCTCCCAAGATCCAGCCATCATCCCATCTTGGCCTCCCCGAGTGCCAAGGAGACAGGCATGTGTTTCCAGGCCATCCCTGCCCCCCCCCCAAGTTTTGAGAGTCATGACCTCCCTTTCCACGAGGTCTCTTCTGGGAGAAGCAAGCCGGTACACCCTGGGGAAGTAGGTGGGTAGAGGGCTGGGTGCCCCGGTGGAGACATGCCCCTGAGCCTGGAACTCCCACCAGTGTCTGGGTTTTCAGAAGAGAGCAGGCCTCATGGTGGGGCCCTGAGAGAGGTGTGGAGGCAGGGTGTGGGAGCTCATACCTCTTATCCCAGCACTCTGGGAGGTGGAAGCAAGAGGATGGCCTGAGCCCCTGGGTTTGAGACCAACACAGGAAACTTGGGGAGACTTCGTCTCTACAAAAAGTCAAAAATATGAGCCAGGCATGGTGGTGCATGACTATCATTCCAGCCACTCAGTAGGCCATGGTGGGAGGATCACCACAGCCCATTCGGTGGGGGCCTCAGTGGCCGAGAGTGGGTCTCTGTGCCACTCAGAATAATAATACTAATCACCACCACCACAACAACAACAGGCCAGCTCAGGAGCTCGGTCTGTCATCCAGGCCTTTCAGAGGCCAAGGAGAGTGGATGGCCTGAGCCTTCAGGTTCGAGACCAGCCCAGGACACTGGACAATACCTTTTCTCAGCCATCAAAAATAAATCCAAAGATGAACCATTCGTGGTGCCTGGTCTCAGCTCCTGGGCTCCAGCCATCTTCCCATGTTGGCCTCCCTGAGTGCCGAGGAGACAGACATGAGTCACCTGGCCATTCCTCCCTGACGGTTTGAGAGTCACACACTCCCATTCCACGAGGGAGCCAATGGGAAGATCGAGTGGGTCTACCTTTGGGATCGAGGTGGGTGAAGGGGTGGCCACAATGGCGTCTTCAGCCTTCAGCCACCCATCACAGAAGGCCTGCCTCCAGCCTCCAGAGTTGTGCTCCCTGGCAAAGACTAGTGTAAGCTCATGGAACAGATGGGCATGAGCTAGGTTGACCATAGGGCACAAAGCAATCAAGGTGGTCTGGCAACACCGCAGCCAGTTCAGGGTCCATTTGTCTGGTTCTGCAAACTTTGGGCAGGGAGAAGCCCCCTTCATCTCCTGATCACTCCATCGTCCCCTGCCACACAGACCTTTCCCTGGGGACCCGTGGACGCCTGTTGTGACACACGTGGGAGACATCTTTTTTGTCACTGGTGACTCTGTCGATTGTGATGGGGTGCAGCGGCATGATTGTGGCTTCCTACAATCTTTGGATTTATTTTTGATGGCCGAGAAAAGGTATCGTCCAGTGTCCCGGGCTGGTCTCAAACCTTGAGCCAGGGCTTCAACCTGAGGGGCCCAGGAGGTCCTGCCAACTCGGCCCCTGAGCATCCAGGTCTCTGTGGACCACCACGCCTGACTCAATATCAGGGACCTCTCACTGAGATGAGGTCTGGCAATGTAGCCTGGGCTGGTCTCCGAACCCAGGACTCAGGCAGTCTCCTGAATCGGCTTCCCAGGGCACAGGGCTGGTGGCCATGCACCACAGTGCCCGACCTGGACTCACACGTGCTATCAGCAGGGCAATGCAAAGGGACATCCTGGGACAGAGGCCTCTGTATCCTGTGCAGCTGGGACTGCACACACCACCATGCAAGACGAGAAGTTTTGCATTCTGGGGAGCAACGAGGTCTCGCTTTGTGGCCCAGGCTGGTCCCTAACACCCAGTCTCCAGCGATCCCTGCCTCACCCTCCCAAAGCCACACCCTATTCAGTATGTCTGCTGATCCATTGTCTTTTGGGAATTCTATACCTAAGGTTGTGGCCTCATTCCCCAATGATCTCTGTCTGTTCAAGATGATCCCAGCTCCATACAAAAATGAATGCTCTTCTTTTATTTCTTTTTTCTTTTTGAGTCAGAGTTTCACTCCATTGCACAGACTGGAGGGCAGTGGCTTGCTCATGACCACTGCAGATTCGGGCCACCAAGCTCCGGTGAGACTTTCCCTCACCATCCTTCCAAGGAGCCAGAATGATAGGCTTTTGCCACCATGCCCAGTTCATTTGGGATGGAGTGTAGAGACGAGGTCCTGCGGAGTTGTCTGGGTGTGTCTCAGACCTGAGGACTTGGGTCAGCCTTTGGCCTTGACCTCCCAAAGTTCTTGAATGACAAAGTTGAGCCCTTGAGCCAAGCCTCTAACCTTTGTCATAAATGAAACAGTAGACCAGGCATGGAGGCACAAGCTTGGAATCCCAGCAATCTGGGAGGCCAAATCAGGATGATGACTGTAGCCCAGGATCCCAAGGCCAGTCCGAGTCATGCAGGGAGACCCCGTCTGCACACCCATCCAAACGGAGGTTTGGGGTCATGGTACCCATCATCCCGGTCACTCCAGAGGCTGAGGTGGGGGATAGCCAGAGTCCAGCTGGTGGAGGCCATGTGGGCGACAGCAGGCCCATGAACTCCAGACTCAGTGACAGAACAGGACTCCAACTCAGAATAATAATACCAACCACCACCACCACAAACATAGGCCAGGCTCAGGGACTCAACTTGGCAATCCGGCCCTTCAGAGACCAAGGCAAGAGTACGGCAAGAGCCTGTGGGTTTGAGACCACCCCATGACACTGAGCGAGACCTCATTTCAGCCGTCAAAAAAAAATCCCAAATTTTAGCCAGTTGTAGTGGTGCAGGACTGTGGTTCCAGCCACTCAGGGGGACAAAGCGGGAGGATCGCATGAGCCTGGCAGGTGGAGTCTGTTGTGGCCGTAAGCATGCCCCTGCACTCCAGCCTGGGCAACAGAGCAGAATTCTGACTCGAAATTATAATATTCACCACCACCACCACCACACTTGCCACCCAGTGCAAGGATTTGCACTCAGGGAAGGGAGAGGAAAAGACATTTTTCTTTCTTTTTTTCTTTTTTTTGAGTTGGAGTCTCACTCTGTTGCCCAGACGGGAGTGCAGTGGCAACTCCCGACCACCGCAGCCTCGACCTGCTGGGCTCCGGAGATCCTTCTGCCTGGGTCTTCCAAGTAGACAGAATTACAGGCATGCACTACCATGCCCAGCTGATTTTTTGGTTTATTGTAGAGATGAGGTCTTGCTGCCCAGGTGGGTCTCGAACCCATGGGCTCAGTCAATCCACTCATCTCAGCTTCCCAAAGGAGCAGGATTACAGGTTGAGCCACTGAGCCTGGTTACAGGAAAAGGCATTTTTCAGCCTGTCGTTCGAGGGAGGTTTCGAAGGTGGCCACCGGGCACGACTGTCCCTTGCTTTCAGCCAAGCGTCCTGGAAGACCTGCCTTCACCATCCACAAACATGCCCATAGAGAAGACGCGTCTGAGGTCACAGAACAGACAGTCCCATGTTAGGGCAGCCATCGGGCAAAGAACCATCAAGGTGGTGCAGCAATGGCATGGCCTGCCCAGGTTCTGGTCACCCAGCCTGCCACCTAGGGTGGGGGGAGGGCCCCTTCCTTCCTGATCACTCCATCGTCCCCCCCATGATATCCTTTCCCTGGGAGGGCATGTACGTCTGTCGTGATGCACATGGGAGGCTTCTTTTTTGTCACTGGATTCTCTGTTGGATGGGCTTGGGCACGGTGGCATTATCATGGCTCCGGGGTCCTCGACCTGTGGGGCTCTGGTGGTCCTCACTCCTCAGACCCGAGCAGCTGGGACTCCAATGTTCACCTTGCCTGACTCGATTTTGGGGATCTCTAACCAAAATGAGGTCTGGCCATGGCCCCCTGCATGGTCTCTGACTCCAGTGCTCAGAAAGTCTGCCACCTCAAACTCACAGGGCAAGACCCAGGACCCAGCCTGGGTCACAGACCCAGACCCTGTCTCCAAAAACATCAGATTCATATACAGATTCTCAACTGCATGGGATGTGTTCACAGGGCGACTTACTTTAGAGCCGGGAAAAGTGGGAGCAAGGAAGAAGAAATGCTCCCAGGTGAGGGATGTTTCTCTGGTCTTTTTTGGCAAAAGGTACTCTTTGCCGAGTTGTAAGATCGGCCTGCCAGGGGCACATTTCACAACTTGGATAGGAGAGCGGCAGGGAACCGCGATTTCAGTGTTTGCATTCTGGGGAGTGACGAGGTCTCACTATGTGGCCCAGGTTGGTCTCGATCTCCCGGGCTCCAATGGTTTCCCACCTCGGCCTCCCAAAGCCATAGCTGATTGTCTGCTGATCCACCATCTTTCAGGAAGTCTAGGTGCAAGGCTCCTACCCAAATGACCTCTGTTTGCTCACGATGATCCCAAAACCATGCACAAATAAATTCGCCCGTTTTTTTTTTCCTTTTTTCCTTGTTTCCTTGGAGTCGGTGTTTCACTCCATTGACCAGGCTGGAGGGTGGTAGCTCACTCCCAGCCTCTCCAGCCTCGGCCCGCCGGGCTTCAGCAAACCTTTCCCCAGCCTTCCAAGGAGCCAGAATGACAGGTGTGCACCACCACCCCCGGTTCATTTGGAATGGAGGGTAGAGATGTGGTCTTGCCCTGTTCCCCAGGTCAGAGGTTTTGCGTGTGAGCTCATGAAACACATGGTCTCAAGCTAGGGCAACTGTCGAGCACAGAGTGATCAAGGCAGTACGGCAATGCTGTGGCAATCCTAGTTTCCAGTTGCCCAGTTCTGCCTCCTGTGGGCATGGAGAGGGCCCCTTCCTCTCCCCATCACTCCATCATCCCCCACCCATGAGGACCTTTCCCTGGTGATCTGTGGACACCCATCTTGATGCAAGTGGGAGGCATCATTTTTGTCACAGGAGTCTCCGTCGGCCAGGCTGGAGTGCGGTGGCACAATGAAGCCTTGATCTGAGTTCATTCTGTCCCCCTGCCTCAGTTCCTGAGCAGCTGGGACTCTGGAGGCCACCATGAATGAATTGATTTTGGGGACCTCTCGCCGAGATGAGCTCTGGCCATGTCGCCTGGCTGGTCTCCCAACTTGGGGCTCAGGAAGCCTCCCTACTTGGTCACCAAGGGCGTAGGGCACACTGCCGTGAGCCACAGTGCCCAGCTTGTTCTCACACTTGCTGTCGGTGAGGGCCATGCAAAGACAAGCCCCAGGATGGAGAACACTGCCTCCCATGTAGCTGGGAATGTATTCAACACCACGTGCGACTTGAGTGTTTGTGTTCTGGGGAGAGACGAGGTCTCGTTACGTGGCCCAGGGAGGACTCACTACATGGCCCAGACTGGGCTTGAAATCCCAGGCTCCAGCAGTTCCCTGCCATGGCTTTCCAAATCTACAGCCTGATTGTCTGCCAATCCACCATTTTTGGGGAACTCTAGTCCCAAGGCTGGGGCCTCCTTCCCAAATGATCTGTCTGTGTACGATGATCCCGACTCCATGCACAAATGGATGCTCTTCTTTTCTTTCCTTTATTCCCTTTTTCCTTTGAGTTGGAGTCTAACTCCATCATCCAGGCTGGA
>NW_007238791.1:0-748 GCF_000164805.1 Carlito syrichta
CAGCTGAAATAATTAGCTGATATAACTAGCTAGCCAGCTGTCTAGCTGTCTAACCATCTGACTTAACTAGCTTTTTAACTACCTAGCAAGCTGGCTAGCCAACTGACTTAATGAGATGACTTATCTAGCTAGCCAGCTGGTTAGTCAGCTGACTGAGCTAGTTGATTAACGAGCTAGGCATCTGGCCAGCCAGGTGACTAAACTAGCTGAATTAACTAGATATCTAGCTGCCTAGCCAGCTGACTTAACTAGTTCTCTACCTCTCTAGACACCTGTATAGCCAGCTGACTTAACTAGCTGACATAATTAGCTAGCCAGCTGGCTTGCACACTGACTTAACTAGGTCACTACTTAGCTAGCCAGCTGTCCTAACTAGTTGTCTTAACTAGCTGGCCTGCTTTCTTGTCAGGTGAATTTACTAGCTTGCTAAACAGCTAGTCACCTGGCTATCCATCTGAATTAACTAGGTGTCATAACTAGCTAGCCAGCTGTCTAGCTAGCTGAATAAATAACAAGCTACCTAACTAGCCAGCATGCTAGTCAGCTTACTTAAATAGTTGATTTAGCTATCTAGCCAGCTGGCTATACAGTTGACATATCTAGCTACCTACCTAGCTAGTAAGCTGTCTAGCAAGTTTACTTACCTAGCTGACTTAACTAGTTAGCCAGCTGGCTAGCCATCTGACTTAATTGCCTATCTACCTAGCTAACCAGCAGCCTAGCCAGCTGACTTAACTAGCTGACTTAA
>NW_007238792.1:0-1271 GCF_000164805.1 Carlito syrichta
CAGCTTCTGCCTCGGGTTCAGCTTATCCTGTGGAGATTATTTATCATTGTCATTATAACCAGGGGGAGCCGAGGCTGCAGTGAAGAGAAACGTTTCATCATCATCATCATCATTAGCAGCCTTTTTGGAAGAAAATTTCTCATAATCATGCTGTGGATTTAAAGCATTAATAATTATCATTGTTACTGCACAAAATGTAGAAAATGAGCTAGATTAGAATAAGAAGCTTTAGCTCCATGTTTAGACAAAGTATTCATTAAGATACTGATGAATATTTTACGTTCCTAGATTCCCTCTGGCCCATGATTAGATCATGGCTCTGGCTTCACAAAAATCTTATTTATCAATCCTCGCTCTGTCTGTCTCTACAGACGCATCTGCAGCACCCTGGGTAAGATCCTAGCTGCCCTGAAACAAGAAAAATAATTACCTTTCTGGGGACCCCACATTAGGCACCATTTACGGGGGACCAGCCCCTGCAGAGATTTAGAGGTTCCCTTGAAGGTGGGGCATCATGGGCGATTTTTCTCGAGAAATAAAGAGAAAGAAAGAGAAAGGGGGAGAAAGAAACAGACTGGACTTTGTCTAGTGCAGACCTGATTCTATAGTAGGAATAGATATTAAAAGAAAGAAAAATGGAGGGATAGATATAAAGAGTGTCGGTGACCTGCACTGACCAGGGAAGGGTTAGGACCGCACCGGTGAATCAGAACGGAGAGAAGAAAACTACTCGGAGGCAGCTCTTCTGGGAACAGTCTGGCCAAGACTGAAGCCGATTTTATTCAAACCTTTTCCAACTTATATACCATTTTCTATACCCTCCAGCAATGTGATAATCACTCACTGGGGGCGTACAAGTTTCGTGCTTTACAAACTATGCATCACAAGACCACCACGAGATCTGCAATTTCCAAGCAAACAATTCAAATTCCATGATGCCTGCCGTGCTTACATCAAGGTCACAGGTGCACAATTTCAATACAAATCGTTCAAAGTGTTTTCCATAATGTTCAATGAATCATTCATATTATACTCTTTGCTCTATACCCTGATTAATACAAAAAACTTTCCTGAGTTAACTCTAGGTTCAATCCAAGTTCACTGATTCCCAATATTTTTAACAATTAATATTATCAACTTAACACTATACTATTAACCCTATTACAATTTAACATAATGCCTTATAACTCAGTTAAAACTTATTCTTAAACTACAAAACTTTACTATAATTCATGTTTCATATGTCTAAACTTTAATTTTCATATGATCTA
>NW_007238793.1:0-2507 GCF_000164805.1 Carlito syrichta
TCATAGAAGAAAGGATAACTACATTAGAAGAAATTTCCAACTAGTCAAAATTATCCAAAATGAAACACTCAGAAAGAAAAATAACTTTTAAAATGGACTAAAGTCTAAGTAGCTTCAGAGTCTTACTTGAAGAGTAGATAAAATTGACTTGAAACTTTGAAAAGAAACTAAAATGAATTATTTGGAGAAGGTTATTGAGCACATAGTACTTTAAGTAATGATTAGCAAGAGTTAGCATAGTTTCACCAAGAAGAAATTGTTTCTTGCAAGGCAAATCCTGCTTTAGCAGAGTCTTGGAATCCAATACAGCAAACGTAATAGACATGATTTAAGGAAATTATCTCACAAGGTCCAGGTGGAAATGTGGTCAGAAACTGATCAATAGCTGCAGATGAATGGACTGACTGCAAACTAGGAGGTTTCTACAAGAGACTGTAACCCTAAGGACTCATTTCTGCCTGGCTCAACATTTTATAAATGAAATGGAAAATAGTAAAGAAGGAAACATTAAATTTACAGGTAACTTGAAGCTTTACAGGAACGGTCAGATGTTGCCTATCAGAGTCTCCCTAAAGTGGCCTGTGTTATAATGAAACAGGTATTAACTATAAAAGGAATAAAAGTCCTTTGCAGCACAAAGAAGCTAGATTTCTCAGGACAGAATATCAAAGAGCAGAGAAGAGCATAAAGTGCCCCGAAGATCAACAAAGCACCCCCTCAACTATCCAGCACATGTGTGTGAGGAAAGTACCCTGGTACCAAGAAAGAGCCAGTGGGACAAATGAACAGTACCAGGGGAAGTAGTACCAAAAGAATCAATTGTTCCCAAGTAACTTATCTGCATCCCAGGACAAAGCTCCTAAAGGTGCATAGGAACACGAAAACATCCAGCACTCCAGAAGGAGAAACTTACAGTGTCAAGCATACAATTGAAGATGCTGAGGTTACAGGCTGAGCCACCGAACCCAGCCTACTCACTGTCGCTTGACTTCGTCACTATTTTGAGCTATTTAATGAAGAGCATCTAAGATACAGTACTCCTATGACATGAAATGAACTAAAAGGTGATTAAGTGGGTTTTCATCTGTGAAGAAATGTATCATCTGTGAAGCAGATCAATAATGATAATTCTAAAGTCAATATTAAATGTTTAAGCAAAAATGAAAAGTAACATACATGAATAATATAAAAAAGAAAGAGAAATAACATACGCATATGCATAAGTGCAATTATAAATGTATTACAGATAAAAAAAACCCCAAATAAAAAAAGATGTATTCTTTATTATGCACATGCTATATGTTGAGTGCTGTGATAGATACAACAACTAAATATGTGAACTTGAATAAATTGTTTGTCTTCTTGCATCACAGTTTCTTTGACTACAAAGCACAGACATTATACCTTCTAAGTATTCAACATTTACTTATTTACCAATAGAAAAAAGATGTGGACAGACGGGGCAAGATGGCGACGGCATAGGTGAACTGGTGAGATTCTCTGAACGTGAGTTCCCAAAAAGGCTATCACTTCGCTACCCCCATCCCCCAGCCCACCACCAAACACGCTGGGGGCAGGCCCGGGAACTTCAGTCCCACGCAAGGCCAGATATTGCGCCCCTCCCCCCACTGCTGCCGTTCTACTCGTGTGTGGAAGTCTCCGGTCCCAGCCCCCTCCAGATCCCTCCCCGGCTGCATTGTCTCCACCCCGGGCACCCGGCATCAAGCCGCTGGTCACACAGGGAGGCTCTGGGCACCTGCCCCTCAGAGACGCTGGTTCCATTTCTGGCTGAAGTCCTCTGTTGGGTCCCAGAGCCACTCTCGCTGTCTAGAGCCTGCCCTTTGGAACTTTGGAGCTCTGGAACTCCGGGTCCACCCTGGCTGAGGCACACAGCGTGAGACCCCAAGCCAGAGGACCCAGACAAGCGGAGAAAAACAGATCTGCTTAAACTGCCTTCCATTCTCCAGGCAGAGACTTCCATTGCCCTGCCCACCTAGCAACAAACTTTACCTCATTTCCTAAGGCCAGGTATTGCAGCGTGCGGGGAAGTTTTGGGTCCCTGCTCCCTCCAGCTCTCTCCCCGGCCTGGCACCCGGCACTGCAGGTCGCACAGGGAGGCTCTGAGCGCCCGCCCCTCAGAGACACCGGTTCCATTACTGGCTGAATACTCTGTAGGGACACAGTGCCACTCTCGTCATTTACAGCCTGCCTTTTGGAACTTTGGAGCTCTGGAACTCCGGGTCCACCCTGGCTGAGGCACACAGCGTGGGACCCCAAGCCAGAGGACCCAGACAAGCGGAGAAAAACAGACCTGCTTAAACTGCCTTACCATTCTACAGGCAGAGACTTCCATTGCCCCGCCCACCTAGCAACAAACTACCTCAGGCCTAAGGCAATAGTGTGAAACAGGAGACAAAGCCCCACCCCTATGCTGCAACGAAAATCAAAAGGGAGAGGCTGGAATCGGAGATCACAGAAGTGACTCTAGTCTGATCGCTTATTTGACC
>NW_007238794.1:0-1288 GCF_000164805.1 Carlito syrichta
CCCACATTGGAACAAACTTTCCATGAGGTCATTCAAGAAAACTTCCCTTATCTAATCAGTGATGCAAAAATTCAAACACAAGAGATTCAGGGAACCCCTGCAAGACAACAAATGAGAAGACCAACTCCTAGACACATAATAATTCATCTAAATAAAGTAGGCACAAAATAAAAAATCCTAAAGGCAGCAAGAGAAAAAGACCAGATCACCTACCATGGAAGACCAATCAGAATAGCAGCAGATTTATCTACAGAAACCCTGCAGGCTAGGAGAGCTTGGAACCCTATCTTCAAAGTCCTAAAAGATAAACAGTTTCAACCAAGAATAACCTACCCGGCCAAGCTAAGCTTCATCAGTGAGGAAGAATTAAAATCTTTCCCAGATATCCAATCCCTAAGAATTTATGCTGCCACCAAACCATCTCTACATGAAATACTTAAGAAAGTACTAAACACAGAAGAAAAGGAAAAAAGAACAACGTTCTTCACAAGGGTACAGGGAAAAGAATAAAATATACACGAACCAACCCCAAAACCAAAGAAAGACAAAAAAAAAAAAAAAAAAAGAAAGAAAAAACCAAGGAGAACAACAACTCAATAAGAACTCCATGATAGGGACGAACTCTCACATTTCAATAATTAGTCTGAATGTGAATGGACTAAACGCACCACTGAAAAAACATAGAAAGACAAAATGGATAAAATATCACCAGGCAACAATATACTGCCTTCAAGAGACCCATCTCACTAGAAAGGACATACACAGACTCAAAGTAAGAGGATGGGAAACAAATTTTCAGGCGAATGGAACACAAAAGAAAGGAGGAGCCACGATCCTAATTTCAGACAAAATACCATTTAAGCTATCAAAAATTAAAAAAGATACAGAGGGCCACTACATAATGATAAAAGGTTCACTCCATCAACAAGAAATATCTATCCTAAACATATATGCACCCAACATAGGTGCGCCAACATTCATAAAGCAACTTCTAGGAATACTAAAGAAAGACATTGACTCTAACACCATAATAACTGGGGACTTTAATACACCACTCACAACCTTAGACAGATCATCAGGACAAAAAATCAGCAAGGAGATCCGGAACCTCAATGAGACTCTGGACCCAATGGACTTAATTGATACCTACAGAACACTCCATCCAAAGACCACAGAATACACATTCTACTCATCACCACATGGAACATATTCTAAGATCGACCACATAATTGGACACAAATCAAGTATAAGCAAATTTAAAAGGACTGAAATTCTACCATGCACCTTG
>NW_007238795.1:0-1045 GCF_000164805.1 Carlito syrichta
GATAGAAATTGGTTAAGTTTGATATAATTAGTAATAATGATTTTTTGCTATTGTTTAATTATCAAAATAAGTTAGGAATATTTAGAATAAATAAGGTAAGTTTTGTGTGAATCCACGTTATTGCTTTAATAGCTGATTTTCCTTTTTTCCTTTTTATTTTCCTTATAGAATATTATATATTTTCATGAAATAGGATGTTAAGTTTATAAGGTTAATAGTCTAGCAGGTGGTGGTAGTGTTAACCACAAAAACCGGTTTTGGGTTTATGGGCAAGTTGTATTAATCATTAACTTTATAATAAATCTTGTAAGACATGAGAACATACAGTATTTGTGATAAAATAATGAAATCATCTTGTGATTGTATAACCACAAAAAATGATTAATTTATAATTTACCATAAATAAACGCAACCTGGTATATTTGATTGCCAGAGTGCCTGAAAAGAAACTCTGGTCATGACTCTTCCTTCCCTCGCCTCATCATGCCTCCTTTTTGGGTCCCCGTGAACCCCCCGGAGCTGGCCTCCAGCAAGTCAGTGAGTCAATTCAGCTAGATAGCTAGTTAAGTAATCTGGTTAAGTCAGCTGGGTAACTAGATAGCTAACAATGTAACTAGCATGTTAAGAGAGTTAGTGAAGTCAGTTGGTTAGCTAGGCTAGTAACTAGTTAAATGAGCTAGTCAAGTCAGTTGTCTAAATATTTAAGTCAGCTAGTTTAGTCAGCTGGCTAGCCAGTTGCCTAGCTGGGTACCCAGCTAGTTAAGTTAGCTGGCTATACAGCTGGCTACCTAGTTAAGTCACCTAGTTAGGTGAGCTGGCTAGCCAGCTGGTTAGCTAGGTAGTAACATAGTTAAGTCAGCTGTCAAGCCAGTGGGCTATGTAGGTAGTGAGCTAGTTAAGTCACGAGATTAGCCAGCAGGCTATCTAATTAAGTCAGCTAGTTAAGTCAGCTTGCTTGCCAGATGCCTAGCTAGGTAGCGAGATAGTAATGTCAGTTGGCTCGTCACATGGCTAACTAGTTAAGTAATATAGTTGAGAGAGCTGG
>NW_007238796.1:0-784 GCF_000164805.1 Carlito syrichta
GACTTTAATAGCTGAAATAACGAGCTAGCCAGCTGGCTAGCCATCTGACTTTAACTAGATTTTTAACGAGCCAGTCATCTGGCAAACCAAATGTCTTAATGAGCTGATTTAAATAGGTAGCCACCTGGTTTTAGCTAGCTGACTTAACTAGCTGACTTAACTAGCTAGCCAGCTGACATGTCAGCTGCTTAATTAGCGAGCTACCTAACTGCTGGCTAACCAGCTGACTTAACTAGCTGAATTAAACAGCTAGCCATCTGGTTAGCCAGCTCTCTCAACTATATTACTTAACTTGTTAGCCATGTGGCTAGCCAACTGACATAACTATCTCGCTACCTAGCTAGGCATCTGGCAAGCAAGCTGACTTAACTAGCTGACTTAATTAGCTAGCCTGCTGGCTAACCTCGTGACTTAACTAGCTCACTACCTACATAGCCCACTGGCTTGACAGCTGACTTAACTATGTTACAACCTAGCTAACCAGCTGGCTAGCCAGCTCACCTAACTAGGTGACAACTAGGTAGCCAGCTGTATAGCCAGCTAACTTAACTAGCTGGGTACCCAGCTAGGCAGCTGGCTAGCCAACTGACTAAACTAGCTGACTTAAATATTTAGACAGCTGACTTGACTAGCTCAGTTAACTAGTTACCAGCCTAGCTAACCAACTGACTTCACTAACTTTCTTAACATGCTAGTTACATTGTTAGCTATCTAGTTACCAAGCTGACTTAACCAGATTACTTAACTAGCTATCTAGCTGAATTGACTCACTGACTTGCTGGAG
>NW_007238797.1:0-645 GCF_000164805.1 Carlito syrichta
ACAGTCATCCATATCTCCATGAACCCATCACTGTTTCCTGCCTTGTGAGAGTAAGACAATGGAAAATCATTCCCACGCCAACCTCTACATCACAAAGGAGCCAAGAACCACAGAGGCAATTCCTGGGCTGACTTCTTAGACATCTGTCACTTTCTATTTGGTCCCAGAAGCTCTAAAGGCCGCCCAGTGTCATCCTGGGACATTCTGGAGTCTGCATACAAACCAACTCATCCCAGTCCTGCTCTCACTTGGAAGTGGGAGATGCAAAAGAAAGTTGCCCACCCCAGCAGGGGAAGAGAGGGCAGGATCAACTGAGAACCATACTGCTCTTGGGCCTTGGGGACTGACTACAGCAAGGGGTGGCTGACCCAGAGAGTGACGGCCACTGCGGAGCCAGTGTGGGAGTGGGAGGGCAGAGCACAGGCTGCAATGAGACCAGGGGCACATGCAAGAGATGGAAGCCACAGAAATGCCCAGATGGAAGCCCAGGGGGCAGCTCTGAGCCATAGCTGAGAGGAGAATCAGTGAATTCAAAGCCAGGCCAGCACGATGTCCAAGCTGAAACTCCAAGGGAAGAAGGAACGAGCAAAAAGGAGCACACTGCCAATGAGCTCTGGATAGCTTAAAAAGCCTCCCATTTATAGT
>NW_007238798.1:0-2506 GCF_000164805.1 Carlito syrichta
GTGGGCGGGGCAATGGAAGTCTGCCTGGAGAATGGCAAGGCAGTTTAAGCAGGTCTGTTTTTCTCTGCTTGTCTGGGTCCTCTGGGTTGGGGTCTCACGCTGTGTGCCTCAGCCAGGGTGGACCCGGAGTTCCAGAGCTCCAAAGTTCCAAAAGGCAGGCTGTAAATGACGAGAGTGGCACTGGGTCCCTACAGAGTATTCAGCCAGTAATGGAACCGGTGTCTCTGAGGGGCGGGCGCTCAGAGCCTCCCTGTGCGACCTGCGGTGCCGGGTGCCGGGCCGGGGAGAGAGCTGGAGGGAGCAGGGACCCAAAACTTCCCCGCACGCTGCAATACCTGGCCTTAGGAAATGAGGTAAAGTTTGTTGCTAGGTGGGCAGGGCAATGGAAGTCTCTTCCTGGAGAATGGCAAGGCAGTTTAAGCAGATCTGTTTTTTCTCCGCTTGTCTGGGTCCTCTGATTTGGGGTCTCACGCTGAGTGCTTCAGCCAGGGTGGACCCGGAGTTCCAGAGCTCCAAAGTTCCAAAGGGCAGGCTCTAGACAGCGAGAGTGGCACTGGGACCCAACAGAGGACTTCAGCCAGAAATGGAACCAGTGTCTCTGAGGGGCGGGTGCCCAGAGCCTCCCTGTGTGACCGGCGGCTTGATGCCGGGTGCCTGGGCTGGAGACAATGCAGCGGGGGAGGGATCTGGAGGGGGCTGGGACCGGAGACTTCCACACACGAGTAGAACGGCAGCAGTGGGGCGGGGGCGCAATATCTGGCCTTGCGTGGGACTGAAGTTCCCGAGCCTGCCCCCAGCGCGGTTGGTGGTGGGCTGGGGGATGGGGGTAGCGAAGTGATAGCCTTTTTGGGAACTCACGTTCAGAGAATCTCACAAGTTCACCTATGCCGTCGCCATCTTGCCCCGTCTCCGCCATATTTTGATATAACTCTGGTCTTTAGGTGAACCGTGTAATCCTTCCCCTTCCCTGTCTCTTTATATTTTGATAAAGGACAAGGGTTTTTCACTTGCCAGATGTTTACTACGTACTTTTAATGGCAACCAGGAATCTGGAATTCACGAACCTAGGAAACTTCTGGGCATCTGTCTTTTGATATACTGAATTTGGAATCGAAATCGACAGGAAAATCAGGGCATCTTATTGAGAATTAAAAGGAAATCCGGTTCTAGGTGTTCTCATATTCCGGAATCTACAGGTCCTCTTGATAAAGTTTAATCAGCAATCTGGGCTTCTGGTCCCTACATTTTCAGAGCTACTTGCTCCGTGGATATACTAAATATGTCATTACAGATCTTCAGGATCTTTTTGGTCCTTTTGTTAGTTGTAATCAAGGATTTGGCCCTAGAAACACTTTTCTTTCCTGTTACCATCGATGACCATAATCATATTCCCCAGAATCAAAAGGAATATTGGTACAAAATTCCACGATTCAGGTGACCTCATAGTACAGAAAATTCTTGTGGGTGGGCAGGTAGGAATTGGTGTTTTGGGTTTCGAATATTCCACATTTTGGGGAGGTCTTGTGAAGAGGAACCAGGAATCTTGGATTCCAGTTCCCAAAGAACATTTTGGACGTCTTTATCTTGATATCCAAAAAACTGGAATTCTCGGTCATCAGGAATTGTCTCGGCATCCTGCAGCATGAAGTAGGAAGCTGGGTAATGAAGGTCGTCATATACAGGAAACTATATGTCATATTGCTAAGGAAGTATAACGAATCTTCCTTATATGAGTCCTCAATCCCAAAAACTACAGGCCTTCTTCCTAAGACGTAACCACGAATAAGGTTTTGAAGTAAGAATATGGGTAATGGGATTCCTCACAAAAAGGAAATTTCACTGCCTATTGCTAAGTAAGAATAAGGAATCTGCGTTACTCGGGTCCACAATCCCAAAAAAGCTTAAGGTCATCTTGCTATGGGCTAAACACAAATCATGGTGTTTTCGAGCATGAATCTGGAAAATGGAGTCCTTATTAACAGGCAACTACATGACCTTTTGCCTAGAAATAATAAGGAATCTTGGTGACACGAGTCCTCAATCCCAAAAATCTACAGAGCATCGTGGAAAGTTAAAAAAGAATCAGAGTTTCGAAGCAGGATGTATCTAATCAGAGTCCTAATATACAGGAAAATACACAGCTCTTTGCCAAGGAAGAAAAAGAATCGGGATTAGAGCAGTCCTCAGTCCTTAAAATCAACAGGCCATCTGCTGTGGGCTAAAAAAGAATTAGGGTTTAGAAGCTGGAACACAGGTAATACTAGCCCTCTTTTGCAGACTCTACTTGATCTCTAGCTAAGGAGAACTAAGGAACCTCTTTTACATGGTTCCTACATCACAATATCTACATGATATCTTGCTAATGGCAAACAAGTATCAGGGTTTCCAAACAGAATTCTGGGGAAAGGGAGTCATCATATAACGGACATTACATGGCCTCTTGGTAAAGAAGATTAAGGAATCTGTGATACACTAGTCCACAATTCGAAAAATTCTCAGGGCGTCG
>NW_007238799.1:0-605 GCF_000164805.1 Carlito syrichta
ACTTACATAGCTAGCTTCTTAGCTAGCCAGCTGAATTAACTAACTGAAATAACTAGCTAGTCAGATGGCTAGCCATCTGACTTAAGTAGTTTTTAATTAGATAACCAGGTGGATAGCCAACTGACTTAGTAATTTGGCATTACTAGTTAGCCAGCTGGTTGCCAGCTGACTTAACTAACTGATTTAACCAACTAGTCAGCTGGCTACCCAGCAGCCTAGCAGGATAGCTAGCTAGTTAATTCTGTTGGCTAGCCAGCTGGCTAGCTAGTTAAATCACCTAGTTAAGTCAGTTGGCTGGCCAGCAGGTTAGCTAGCTCGTTAGGTAGTTAAGTCAACTGGCAAGCCCATGGGCTTTGTAGGTAGGTAGCTTGTTAAGTCAGCTGGTTATCCTGCTGTCTAGCTAGGTTGCTAGCTAGTTAAGTCTGCTGGCTAGCCAGCTGGCTACTTCATAAAGTTAGCTAGTTAAATCAGCTGGCTAGCATGAGGACCAGTATGGTAGCTAGGAAATTAAGTCAACTGGCTAGCCTACTGGATAGCTACGAAGCTAGGTACTTAAGTAATCTGGCTAGCCAACTGGCTAACTAGATAGCTAGCTAGTTATTTCA
>NW_007238800.1:0-756 GCF_000164805.1 Carlito syrichta
GCTGGCTAGCCAGCTGGCTAGCTGGTTAAGTCTGCTAGTTAAGTCAGCTGGATATCCACCCCCGCTAGATAGGTAGTTACCTAATTAAGTCAGATGGCTAGCAGGCTGACTAGCTAGTTAAGTCAGTGAGTTAAGTGAGCTGACTACTCGGCTGGCTAGCTAAGTGGCTAGCTAGTTAAGCAAGTTGACGAGCTGAATGGCTATCTAATTACGTCAGCTAGTTAAGTCAGTTGGTTAGCTGACTGGCTAGCTAGGTGGCTGGCAAATTAAGCTGTCTGGTTAGCAGGCTGGTCAGGTAGGTGACCAGCTAATTACACCGGATGGCTAGCCAGCTGACCAGCTGGGTCACTGGCTAGTTAACCGACTGGCTATCCCACAGTCCAGTCAGTTGCTGGCTATTTAAGCTGGCTGGCTATCCAGGTGGCCAGCCCACTAACTAACTAGCCTACTGCCTAGCCAGCTAGCCAGACAGGTAGCTAGCTAGTTAAGACAGCTGGCTAGCCATCTAGCCAACTAGGTAGCTAGCTAGTTAAGTCAGCAGGCTAGCCAGCTAGCCAGCCAACTAGCTAGTCTGCTAGTTAAGACAACTAGCTAGCGAGCCAGCTAGTTAAGTCAGCTAGCAAGTCAGTTAATTATTCAGCTAGCTAGTTAAGTCAGTTAGCTAGTCAGGTTGCTAGTCACCTAGCTAGTTAAGTCAGCTAGCTAGTCAGCTAGATAGTCAGCTAGATAGTTAAGTCAGCTAGCCAGCTAACTAGC
>NW_007238801.1:0-822 GCF_000164805.1 Carlito syrichta
GTAAGCTCAGAAGCTAACTGCTCAGCTAGGTAGCTAGGTAATTAAGTCAGCTGGTAAGCCAGTGGGATAAGTAGGTAGGTAGCTAGTTAAGTCACCTGGCTATCCACCTGGATAGCTAGAGGTTTCAGCTAGTTAAGTCAGCTGACTAGTCAGCTGGCTAACTAGTTATGTGAGCTAGTTGAGTCAGCTGGGTAGCCAGCTGGCTAGCTGGTTAAGTCATAGAGTTTATTCAAGTTGCTAGCCAACTCAGCTGGCTAGCCAGCTGGCTAGCTGGTTAAGTCTGCTAGTTAAGTCAGCTGGATATCCACCCCGCTAGGTAGGTAGTTACCTAATTAAGTCAGATGGCTAGCAGGCTGACTAGCTAGTTAAGTCAGTGAGTTAAGTGAGCTGACTACTCGGCTGGCTAGCTAAGTGGCTAGCTAGTTAAGCAAGTTGACGAGCCGAATGGCTATCTAATTAAGTCAGCTAGTTAAGTCAGTTGGTTAGCTGACTGGCTAGCTAGGTGGCTGGCAAATTAAGCTGTCTGGTTAGCAGGCTGGTCAGGTAGGTGGCCAGCTAATTACACCGGATGGCTAGCCAGCTGACCAGCTGGGTGACTGGCTAGTTAACCGACTGGCTATCCCACAGTCCAGTCAGTTGCTGGCTATTTAAGCTGGCTGGCTATCCAGGTGGCCAGCCCACTAACTAACTAGCCTACTGCCTAGCCAGCTAGCCAGACAGGTAGCTAGCTAGTTAAGACAGCTGGCTAGCCATCTAGCCAACTAGGTAGCTAGCTAGTTAAGTCAGCAGGCTAGCCAGCTAGCCAGCCAACTAGCTAGTCTG
>NW_007238801.1:2325-3171 GCF_000164805.1 Carlito syrichta
GAGTCAGCTAGCTAACTAGTTAGCAAACAGGTTGAGTCAGCTGGTTAGGTAGGCTAGCTAGCTAGTTAGCTAATGAATTAAGTCAGCTGGATGGTCAGCTAGCTAGCTAGCTAACGAGTTAAGTCAGATAGTTGAGTCAGCTAGTCAGCTCATTAACTAACAAGATAAGTCAGAAGTTTGTCACCTAACTAGCACGTTAGATAACGAATAAGCTAACTAGTTATCTACCTGGTTAAGTCAGCTAGCTAGCAAAGCAGCTAACTATTGAAGTCAGCTTGTTAGCTAGGTAGCTAGCTAGTTAGCTAACTATTAAAGTCAGTTGGCTAGCTAGGTAGCTTCTAGTTAAGTCAGCTAAATACGTCTGCTGGCTACCCAGCTGGCTAGCTAGGTAGCAAGATAGTTTAGTCAGTTGGCTAGCCAGCTGGCTAGCTGGTTAATTCAGGTAGTTAAGATAACTGGCTAGTCAACTGGCTAGGTAGGTAGCTAGCTAGTTTAGTCAGCTAGATAGCAACTTGGCTAGCTAGGGATGTCAGTGAGTTAAGTCAGCTGGCTAGCCAACTGACTAGCTGATTAAGTCAGCTAGTTTAGTCAGCTGTCTAGCCTGCTGTCTAGGTAGGTAGCTAGATAGATAAGTCAGCTTGCTAGTCAGCAGGATAGTTGTTCAAGGCAGCTAGTTAAGTCAATTGGCTAGCCTGCTGGCTGCATAGATAGCTAGAAGGTTAAGTGAGGTGGCTAGCCAGCTAGCTAGCTTAAGTCAGCTAGGTAAGTCAGCTGGCTAGCCAGCTGGCTAGATAGGTAGCCAGCTAGTTAAGTCAGCTGGCTAACCTGCCAACTAGCTGGTTAAGT
>NW_007238802.1:0-544 GCF_000164805.1 Carlito syrichta
CAAACCTCCATACAACAGACAGCCAAAGTCACCCCATTTTCCTGGCTCTCAGTAGTCCAATAGGGAGCATGCTTTCTCAACTACTCACATCTAGGCAACTTTTCTAACTGCTTCCTATGTGCATCCCTTAGTCGCCCCCAATTTATGGTAGTACCATTCATAGGAAATCTTACCACCCTTTGCACACAAAATCCTACTGTTCATTTCCCCCCACTACCAGGAATTCCCCCGTTCACAGCTTCAACTCAACCATCACTTTTTCAATGTTACCTGTGCCCCACCTGGCTTCTTCTGGTGTAACGGCACCCTTACTAAAACCTTTAATTCGTCATATGTCCTGGTCATCCTGGTATCTCAATTAACCCTGTATACACAAGGGGAATTTGCAACAAAATACACAATAAACAAACCTACAACACTGATATTATCACCCCACCCCCACCAGAAATGGGCAGTTTTTCTTCCTGTAATCGCAGCAGTCTCCCTTGCCTCTGCTCTGGCAGCAGCAGGCTTAGGCAGCGGGGCTCTAGCATACAGCATTACC
>NW_007238803.1:0-613 GCF_000164805.1 Carlito syrichta
TCAGTGCAGGAAACTTGTAACCCTTGGTCCCTTTCCTTTCTTGGCTTAATTGCCATCCTCCTTACCATATTACTTACTTGGTCAACACCTACAAATTGGTCATTCACAGCCAAAGCCTTGTTGGCTATTACATACCTCCTCATTATAACTAGCTTCATTCTTATTAAGTGTCTTTTGTGAAAATTCACCCCTTACAGCACTATGTTTACTAGCCTAACTCTCCTTCCCCTATTAATTTTAACCCACCTCAATGGTGAAACAACTCCATCTGTCCCACCATTTCGCTGGAGATTCTTTGTAGAAGAGTCCTGGACTTCTAAAGATCACTCATATACCCAACATCTGGCCACAGCGGACTTCCAGCCATATGACTGCCAGTCTCAAGTTTCTATCCCCATCTCTCTCTCTTCCATGCGCTCACTTTCTTTAACATGGCACAAAGTACCTCAATTCTGCTTTCTCTTTGACCAAACCCGAGATTACTGTAAGCAAAACCCTGAAATTTATGGGGGATGTCCAAAACTCTCTTGCACGCTCCACTCCATAAACATAGAAAGGTTTGACGATGATAGAGACATTTTTCTTTTCACTTCACAAGGCGGAGACCAATTCT
>NW_007238803.1:1300-1852 GCF_000164805.1 Carlito syrichta
CACAATAAACAAACCTACAACACTGATATTATCACCCCACCCCCACCAGAAATGGGCAGTTTTTCTTCCTGTAATCGCAGCAGTCTCCCTTGCCTCTGCTCTGGCAGCAGCAGGCTTAGGCAGCGGGGCTCTAGCATACAGCATTACCTCCTCCCAAGACCTCGCCAATAAACTACAACTTGGATTAGAGGCTTCAGCAACATCCCTAGCCTCCTTACAGTGCCAAATCACCTCGTTAGCCCAGGTCACCTTACGAAACCGACGAGCCTTAGTCCTTCTAACGGCTGACAAGGGAGGCACTTGCCTCTTTCTTGGAGAGGAATGCTGTTATTACATCAACAAAACTGACCTAAACATCCTCAATCATCCAAGTGATGAATTAAAACGGCGCCGCCAACAGCCAGACTCTTCTTTCACCTGGTTACAACACCCTCTTGTCACCTGGCTGGCCCCACTCCTAGGCCCTGTCATTCTAATTTGTGTTTTTTGTTTAATAACCCCATGTATCTTTAAATTTCTCCAACAACGCTTAATTGAACTCTCAAATCAAAA
>NW_007238803.1:2286-6759 GCF_000164805.1 Carlito syrichta
GAACACTATATAGAACCACACAAAGACAACAAAGGCCCTAAGCTCCAGCTTCTCCCCATACAGTTTCGCGCGCACGTGAAGCTTAAACCTGCACGTGAATAATTTCTCCCTATAGGAATACTACCTCATAGTCTCCTCCATTAAAACCCAAGCACGGTACTGGCCAGCCCCTGCCAAGCCCATAAATACAGCCCTCTCTCGCTCTCTCACTCTCTCTCCCTCCCCAACCCCACGGCTACAGACCCTTTTCCTTCCCCCCCCCCAGTCGCCGCTTTAATAAATCTCTTGGTCCCTAACAGGTGTGGGGTTGTTACTGGTGCCTAAGTTCTTTCAAACCCCACTGTAAGTTGAGGAGCATCTGTAATTCCACAGTGAGAGAAATCTGGCAGACGCTACTTAAGACAAGTAGTGAATGGCCAAGGTTAACATCACCAGGCCTTGTTGATGATATATACCTCCAAGCTATGAGAACACTTCACAATATACCTCTGTGGTAGTCTTCCCCAAAGTCCATTACTCCAGTCCAATTATGAGAAAAAAGAAGACAAGCCCAAACTGAGGGATACTCTGTAAGATATCTAGCCAGTAATCTTCAAAATTGTCAAGGTTATAAAAAACAAGAAAAGACTAAGAAACTATCACAGATTGGAGGAGACTCAGGAAACAAGTGACTAAACTCAATGTATGATCCTGACCTGTATCCTAGAAGAAAAAGAAAATATTTGTGGAAAAACTGGTGAAATCCAATTAAATTCTAAAGCTTAGCTAACAGTAATGTATCTCCATGTTAATTTTTTAGTATTGGCAAATGTACTATGGCTAGGTAAAACGTTAACTTCAAGGGTAATTGGATGAAAGATATATATGAATTCACTATACACACACACACACACACACACACACACACACACACACACACACACACACATAATGCTCCTTGACTTATGAGGGGTTACATCCACATGAACCAAGCACAAATTGAAAATACCATAATCAAAATGCAGGCCAGGTGCAGTAGCTCACACCTGTAATCCCAGCACTGTGGGAGACTGAGGTGGGAAGATTGCTTGAGCACAGGAGTTTGAGACCAGTCTGGGCAACATAGTAAGACCTCATCACTTTAAAAAAAAAAAAATCATGAAAATTAAAGGCATGATGGTACATGCCTTTCGTCCCAGCACTCAAGAGTCTAAGGCAAGAGGACTGCCTGAACCCAGGAGGTTGAGGCTGCAGTGAACTATGATACTGCTACTGCACTTCAGTCTGGACAACAGAATAAGAATGAGACACTGACAGGAAGGTGGGGAGGGGAGGGAAATAAAATGCATTTAATACACCTTACCTACCGAATAGCATAGTTTAGCTTTGCCTACATTAAAAATACTTAGAACACTCATATTAGCCTGCAGTTGAGCAAAATCATATAACACAAAGTCTACTTTATAATAAAGTATTGCATATCTCTTTAATATATTGGGTCATGTTCTGAAAGTGAAAAACAAAACGGTTGCATTGCTCTCAAACCATCAAAAATTGTTCAAACTATTGGTAAGTCAGGGGCTACCCATACGTGTATATATGTCAGGTTAGATAAAGAGAGAGCTCAGTGGCTCAGCCTGTAATCCCACACTTTGGGAGACAGAGGTGAGTGGATTGCCTGAGCCCGTGGGTTCGAGATCTGCCTGGGCAACTTGGTGAGACCTCATCTCTACAATAAATCAAAAAATTAGCCGGGCGTGGTAGTGCACGCCTGTAGTTCCAGCTACTTGGAGGGCTGAGGTGGAAGGATCGCCAGAGCCCAACAGGTCAAGGCTGTGGTGGCCTGAAGCATGCCACTGCACTCCAGTCTGGGTGACAGAGTGAGACTCCAACTCAAAAAAAAAAAAAAAAAGATATAGAGAGAACTCAAAAAGAACAGGAAGTAATTAGTTATTCAAATTAATTAGCTATTCTTTGAATTAGTAATTCAAAGAACATCAAACCAACGCAAATGAGCACACCCAGTGCCCAGATCTTGGTTTCAAAACAACCTCTCTTCACTAAAAGGAATCAAGATTCCTTTGAAAAATGGCTGGGAAAGGAAAAGATAAGCCTGAACCATCTTAAGGTATCAAGAAGTCTACAGTAATGCTCAAAAATGGGAACAGTTCAAAAGAGCACAAGAACCAACTTGAAAGAGTTCCCACTAGCCAAATTTGGGACAATTTTTTTTTTTGATTTGGAGTCTCACTCCCTTGCCCAGCCTTTGAGTGCAGTGGCACACTCATGGTCACACCAGCATCGACCTGCTGGGCTCCAGTGAGCCTTCCGCCTCAGCTTTCCAAGTAGCCGGAACTATAGGCACATGCTACCCCACCAAGCTAATTTTTGATTTACTCAAAAATTAAAAAATTAAAAATTAAATTTTGATTTACTCAAAAATTTGAGTAGAGATGAGGTCTTGCCAAGTTGCCCAGGCTGGTCTTGAACCTGTAGGCTCAGGCAATCCATTCACCTCGGCCTCCCAAAGTGCTGGGATCACAGGCTGAGCCACCAAGCCCAGCCTAATTTGGGACAATTTAAGCAACAACAACAATAATTAATATCAATGCACCCATTCTGATATACATAAATAAATAAATACAGGAGAAAGGAAAACTCCCATGGTAGGCTTCCAACTAACAAATGAAAAGGGAATAGCAAGCACAGAAGAAAGCCCACGAGGAAAACTCCAGAACATTGGTCTTGGCAGTGGCTTTTTGGACCTGACACCAAAAGCACAAACAATAAAAACAAAACTAAAAAAGTGGGATTGTATCAAACTAAAAAGTTTCTGCAGAGCAACTACAATAAATAAAAAATGAGCCGGGCAGCACAGGTGGTAGCACGTGCCTGTAGTTCCAGCTACTTGGAAGCCTGAGGCGGAAGGATCACCGGAGCCCAGCAGGTAGAGGCTGCGGTGGCTGGGAGCGGCCACTGCACTCCAGTCTGGGTGACAGAGTGAGACTCCAAATCAAAAAGAAAGAAAGAAAGAAACAATGAACAAAATAAAGATGGCCCATGAGATGGGAGAAAATATTTGCAAACCATATATCCAATAAAGGGTTAATATCTAGAATATCTAAGAAACTCCTACTAAATACCGCCCCCCAATTAAATAATCCAATTTAAAAATGGGCAAAGGACCTGAATAGACATGTTTCCAAAGAAGAAATACAAATGGCCCAACAGATCGATGTAAATTAGCATAGGCTAATATTAAAGAAAAGATGTTGGGAGCCAGCCTTGGAGGTCAGCCTGAGTGATATAGTCCTGGCAGACTGAGGACCCTGGGTTCGCACTGCAAGTCTGGGGCTGTGCATCACTCCCTCCACCCTCACCCCAAGAAGACACGTGCTTAGCGAAGCATGAAGAATTCCAGCGAAAGAAAAGCTCACACAACTAACTTTAGAACACCATTGTTAACTTTTTCCACTTCCCGCTATGTTGTTTGACCTTTCCCTTTTGTCTATGTGATGTTTAAACTCTGAGGCACGTCAAAAGAGGCTTTCTTTTGCTTGGTCGTGGGTCACAGGTCTTGTTTTTAGGGTTAGGATTTGTGACTCATACCAGGTAAAAAGAAGTTTCTGATTTTGTTTAAGTAAAGAATTGTTTTGAATATTTTTATTATGTGTAGTTGTAGTTATGGTGTTTGGATACAAGGCATAAGATTTAAGTGTAGTGAAAGTTTATATTAAGGTATATGTACGTGACTTACAAGTTTGTTTTTAGGGGTTTGGGATATATATTTTAAAAGTTTTAGTATATAAGAAACTGAAGGGTTTAGATGTAGAATTTAAGTAAGGGAAACAGCTTTTATCTAACAACCGAAACTACCTTGAGGCCTGAATAGCATCACTGGAAGTTTCCTCTGAGCTGTTTTCCTTAGGAATAGGATGCTCCAGATAGGGAAGACAATGAAAGAATTCGAGCAAGAGGAAACTACCAGGGGGCTTGAAAGACCAAGAGTGCCTTGAAAAAGAAATTTCTTTTCCATGAAAAAAGGAACATCTGTGCCAGGTGCTTCGGGAGGATCTCCAGGTGCACATTCCTCTGCGCAGATGGAAGTATTCTACCCATGAACTGCTCCAAAGTCTTGGGCCAGAAACTGCTGTTCTGGCCCTCAGAGACTTTTATTATGGAAAAACTTGTTTTCCTAGAAAGTTTGAATAAGGAAGTTGTTTATAAAGAATTAGAATTGTTAGAAAGATTATAATATGTATTAGTTAATTTGGGATATAAGTCATGTTTTAAATAGAGTTGTTCAATGAGAAGCTTTATGATTTTATATGAGTTTTTAAGTTTATAATTTTAAGGTTCTATATTAACAGGTTGTGGGGACTGTTTTTACTTCAAGATCACATCTGAAAGACACAGGGAACAGTCAGAAGGGCGTCTCCCGAGATGGCACTAAACACTATATGGAACCAAACAAAGACAACAAAGGCCCTAAGC
>NW_007238804.1:0-748 GCF_000164805.1 Carlito syrichta
TTCATGAGGGATTTGTCATTCTTAAGCAACTCCCCTATTTGATAGTCCCCATATCTTTGCCATCCTGTTGATATGCTGAATATGGTTTACAGACATTTTTATGAGGTTAATGTTGTGTTAGAAAGACAGAAAATTTTTTTAGCTACTTTAATTTTAGGAATTGCAGCATTAATAAGCTATTGTTACTTCAGTAACAGTTTCAGCTATAGCTCTATCTAAGGAAGTTCATACAGCTACCTTTACTGACCAGTTATCTAAGAATGTTTCTATTGCATTAGCTACTCAGAAGATTATAGATCGAAAGTTAGAGAGCAAAGTTAATGCTTTAGAGGAGACAGTTTTAGCAGTAGGACAAGAGCTTGTGACTTTAAAGATAAAATTGGCTCTCCAATGCCACTCTGAGTGAATTTGCCTCACTCCTTTGGAGGTGAATAAGTCTGTCCATAATTGGGACAAGATAAAGAATCATATACTTGGAATTTGGAATCATTTGGACTTGAGTATAGACCTTACTTAATTACATCAAGACATGCAGGACGTGACTGTTGCTTAAAACTAGTTCCAATCCTATGAAATGGCTTGCTCCATATTTAATAACTTCTCATTGTTTGTTAATCAAGTCATTATTGTTTATATTCATTAATGTGGGAATTTGTGTGAGAGTGATTCTTGTGTTGCTATGCCTACTTCCAGTTATTTTTTCAGAGTACTGAAGAAGAACATTTCTCAGCTCAACATCGAGTTTCTG
>NW_007238804.1:1520-3502 GCF_000164805.1 Carlito syrichta
TGGACTAGGACACATCCTATAGAGCCCAGTGTGATCTTTGGACCAGGCCACATTCCTTAGGAATTGCTTTAAGCTACAACTAAGAGTTTCCATAGCATTGTGTAAGTAGTATTAGCATAGAATAGAAAGGTAACAAAAGTTTATGTTAGTCATCATGAGTACTGAGTGAGTTTTAGAAGTTATTGATTATCAGAACATCATTAGGCTCGTAGGGATAGTTGCACTGCTTTTGAAGAGCATTAACTAGCAAAGGGAATAATAAGACAATCTTGGGGTTTGTCCTTCCACATACCTGAGAAAACATCTGGTGGGTGGGGAATGCTCCTCCTGCACCTGGCTTCGCATTCACGTGGAAAGACTTGTGAGACTGTCTTTCTAAAATTTGGGGAAAAATACCTGCTGTAACTTTCAATAAATGGCTTCTGCTCATTTAACTGAACAGTTGTCCACTTTCTTTCTTCCTCTTTATATCTATCCTTCCATCTTTCTTTCTTTAAATATCTGTCCCTACAGATTTGTTGACATCACCACATATTCCAGGGGACTCGTCAAAACATGCAGGGGCTGGCACTCCACAGTAAAAGAGTTAACTAGCTGTCTTAACTAGTTGGTGAATGAATTAGCTAAGAGACTTAAATTTTTGTCTGAGTAGGCAGACTACTTAGTTTTTTTAACACATTGGCTGACTATTTGGCCTACTTGTTAGTGGGCTTAACAAGTCAGATGATTAGTTGACTGACTAGTTAGCTGGCTTAACTAGCTGACTAATTAGTTGGCCTACTACTTAACAAGGTTAACTTGTTGCCTGCTTGCTTGTTTGCTGACCAAACTAGGCTGCCGACTAGTTGGCCCACTAGTTAGCTAAACTAATTTGTCCACCGACTAGTTAGCTGAGCTAACTTGTCAGCTTACAAGTTGGTCCACTAGTTTGTCGATTGTTTAGCTGACTTATCTTGTTGACCGGCTAGTCGGCAGAACTGTTGCCTACTTAACAAGTTGGCAAGCGAGTGAGCCGAAATGTGAGTTGACTTATCTAGTTGGCCTGCGAGTGAGCCAATTGGTCAGATGACTAAACTAGTCGGCCGGTGAGTGAGCAAACTGGTCAGTCGAATTTAGTTGACTGGCGACTGAGCCGATTGGCCAGAAGAAATAACAAGCTGGCCGGTGAGTGAGCTGACCGGTAAGCCGATTTAAATAATTGGCCGGCGAGTGAGCCAACGATTGAGTTGCCTTAACTATTCAGTTGGTGAGTGAACCCAATGGTGAGCTGACTTAACTAGTCGTCTGGTGAGCAAGGCGACTAGTTAACTGTCCTGTTGGCTTGCAAGTGAGTCGATAAGTTGTTGACCTGTTGACTAGTGAGCAAGCTGACTAGTTTGCTGACCAGTTGGCAGGAAAGTGAGCTGAGTAGTTAGCTGACCTGATGGAGAGTGTACTAGCCCACTAGATAGCTGACCAGATAGCTGAGTTGCTAGCCGACTAGTTAGCTAAGTAACTGGCTGATTTGCTAGCTGACTTGACTAGCTAGCTGACAAGATAGCTGGCTATCTAGCAGACATAGCTAGGTAACAAACAAGCTAACTAGCTCTCTAGCTTGCTGACCTAACTAGCCAGCTATCTGCCTACTGGCTAACTGAGTTAACTAACTAGCTGACTAGCTAGCTGTCTAGTCAGCTGATTTAACTAGCTAGCTGACTAGCAACCTGACTACCTAGCTGATTTAACTGGGTAGCTGGATAGTTAGCTGACTTGCTAGCTGACTTAACTAGCTCACTGGCTAGCTAGCTGACGTATCTAACTGACTAGCTTGTTGGCTGTCTAGCTGGCTAGCCAGCTGACTCGACTAGCTAGCTACCTGGTTGGCTATATTGCTAGCCAGCTGGCTTAACTAGCTACCTACCTGGCTGGCTGGCTAGCTAGCGGACTGGTCACCTGGCTAGCAAGCTGGGATAAAAAGCCAGCCGTCTGTATGGAGAGTGGGA
>NW_007238804.1:4157-5678 GCF_000164805.1 Carlito syrichta
GCTGGCTAGCCAGCTGGCTTCATTAGCTGGCCACCTACCTGACCAGCCAGCTTACCAGCCATCTTAAATTGCCAGCCACCTAGCTAGCCAGCTGGCTAGCCAGCTGACTTAACTAGATAGCCATCAGCTAGCCAGCTGGCTTAACTACTTAGGCACCTAGCTATACAGCCGGTTAGACAGCCAACATAACTCGCTGACTTAAAAAGCTAGCTACTTACCAAGCCAGGTGACTAGCCAGTGAACTTAACGAGCTGACTTAACCAGCTATCCAGCTGGCTTAACTAGCGAGATAATTAGCTAGTCAGTTGACTTGACATGTGAATTAACTTGCTGACTTATCCAGCTAGCCAGCTGGCTAGCCAGCTGACTCAAATATCTGAAATAACTAGTTAGACAGCTGGCTACCTAACTGACTTAACAAAGCTGATATCTCCAGTTAGCTAGGTGGCTAGCAAGCTGACTAAATTAGCTAGCAACTGACATATACTGCTGGCTTGCCTGCTGAATTAACTACTTAGCTTCCTAGCTAATCAGCTGGCAAATGAGCTGACTTAACTAGGTGACTTAACTAGCTAGACAGCTGGCTAGCCAGCTGACTTTACTAGCTAGCTAATTAGCTAGCCAGCTAGGAAGCCAAATGAATTAACTAGCTGACTTAAATAACTAGCCAGCTGGCTAGCCAGTTCAATTAACTATGTTGGTACTGAGCTATCCATCTGGCTAGCCATCTGACTTAACTAGTTGACTTAAACAGCTAGCCAGTTGGAACAACTAGCAGACTTAACCAGTTACCCAGCTGGCAACCCAGCTAACTTAGTTAACTCTCTTCCTAGCTAGCTAGCAGGCTAGTCAGCAGACTTAAGTAACTGACATAAATTGCTAGCCTGCAGGCTATCCAACTGACTTAAGCTCGATACATAGCTACCCAGCTGGATAGACAGCTGACTTAACTAGCTGACTTAAATAGCTGGCCTGATTGCCAGACAGCTGAATTAACTAGGTTGCTATATAGCTAGCAAGACAGATGACTTAACTAGGTGACTCAATAGGTAGCCAGCTGACTATCCAGTTGACTTATGTAGCAAGCTACCTAGCTAGCCAGGTGGATATCGAGCTGACTTAACTAGGTGGCTTTACTAGCTATCCAGTGAGTTAGACAGCTGATTTAGCTATCTAGCTACCTAGCTAGTCAGTTGCCTAGCCAACTGACATAACTAGGTGACTTAAGTAGCTAGCAAGCTGACTAGAATGCTCACCTAACTAACTAGCTACCTAGCTAGCCAGCTGAATAGACAGCTGAGTTAACTTGCTAACTTCCTACGTACGTGCTGGATTGCCAGCTGACTTAACTACCTAGCTACATACCTAACCACCTGGCTAGTGAGCTGACTTAACTAGGATACTTAACTAGCTGTTCAACTGGCTAGCCAGCTGACTTCGTTTGATGAATTAACTAACTAGCAAGCTGACTTCAACTAGCTGACTTAACCACCTAGCTACCTAGCTAGCCAGCTGGCTTAG
>NW_007238804.1:6673-10476 GCF_000164805.1 Carlito syrichta
GGCTAGACAGCCGACTAAACTAGCTGACTTAACCAGCTTACCAGTTGGCTAGCCAGTTGACTTAACTCGAAGACATCACTAGCTAGCCAGGTAGCTATCTAGCTGACTTAGCTAGCTAGCCACCTACCTTGCCAGTTGGCTAGTTAGCTCTCTTAACTAGCTGAATTTACCAGCTAGCCAGCTGGCTAGCCAATTGACTTATCTACCTCACTAGCTGGCTTGCCAGCTGGCTAGCCAGCTGACTTAATTAGGTTAATTAACTAGCTAGCTACTTGCTAGACAGCTTAATTAAACAGTTAGCTAACTAGATCACAACCTCACTAGCCAGCTGATTTAAACAGTTAGCTAACTAGTTAGCTGCCTAGCTAACAAGTTCACTCAAATATTTAGTGGCCTAGCTAGTTAGCTGATTTAGCATGATCGCTAAAATGTTAGCTTACTCGTTCTCTAATGTGCTAGCTAACTGACTTAGTCATCAGACTTAACTCGTTAGCTAACGATATTCCTACATGGCTAAAGCAGCTGACTTAACTTGTTAGCTAACTAGCTATCTAGCTGACTCATCCAGCAGACTTAACTCGTTAGCTAACTAGGTAGCCTACTCAACCAGCTGACTCAACCCATTTGCTAACTACCTAGCTAGCTGACTCAATCAGTTGACTTAACCAGGTAGTTAACTAGCTAATGAACCTGATGACTTAATCAGTTAGCTAAATAGCTAGCTAGTTGTCTTAACCAGCTGACTTAATTAGAAAGCTGACTTAACTAGCTGAATTAGGAAGGTGACTTAACTACATAGGTAGCTGACATTACAGGAAGACTTAACTAATTAGCTAGTTGACTTGATTACCTGAATTATTTAGCTAACAATTTATCTAGCTAAATAACTAGCTGATTTAACTAATTAGCCATCTAGATAGTTAGCAGACTTAAGTACCTGACTTAAATGGTTACCTAACTAGTGAGCTAGCTGACTTAGCTAGATAACTTAGCTAGCTGGTTGGTTAGCTAGCTGACTTAGCTAACTGACTTAACTAGTTGGCTAACGAGATAGCTACCTGACTTAACTAGTTGGCTAACGAGATAGCTACCTGACTTAATGAGTTGGTTGAGTTAGCTATCTCTTTTAACTACTTGGTAAACAAGTTAACTAGTTGACTTAACTAGTTGTTTAACTAGTTTGCTAGGTGAATTTACTTGTTGGCTGATGAGTTGGCCCACAAGTCAGATCTGTTAGCTAATTGGATGGCCAGTGTGCTGAACTAACTAGTAGGCCGATTAGTTGGCTGACTAGTTAGTAGGCCTAACTTTTCAGCAACTAGTTTGCTGAGCTATCTTCCCAGCTGACAAGTTAGATGACTAGTTGGCCGATTGGTTTGCTGACTTTACTAGTTGGCCGGTTAGGTGGCTGACCAGTTAGGTGACTTAACTAGTTGATGGCGAGTGAGCCAAGAGGTGAGCTGACTTTCCTAATTGTCCGGCAAGTGACAGGACAGGTCAGCTGACTTAACTAGTCAGCCAGTGTGTGAGCCGACTGGTCAGCTGTCTTAACTAGTCGGCCAGCATGTGAACTGACTGGTCAACTGACTTTAGTTGACTGGCAAGTGAGCCGACTGGTCAGAGGATTTAGCTAGTAGGCCAGTGAGTGAGCCGACCTGTGAGCCTACTTAGCTAGTCGGCTGGCAAGTGATGGGATGGGTGAGCTGACTTAACTAGTCAGGTGGCGATTGAACCAACAGGTGAGCTGACTTAACAAGTAGGCTGGTGAGCAAGTCAACTAGTTAGCTAACCTGTTGACCTGTGAGCGAGCCTACAAGGTAGTTGACCTGTTGGCTGGTGCCTGAGCCAACTAGTTTGCTGACTGTTTGGCGTGCGAGGGAGTTGACAAATAAGCTGACCTGAGGGAAAGCGAGCAAGCCCACTAGTTAGATGACAAGCTAGCTGAGTTGATAGCCACCTAGTAAGTGAAATAACTAACTGATTTGCTAGTTGATTTAACTAGCTACCTGTCTAGCTAGCTGGCTACCTACCTGACATAACTAGATAGCAAACAAGCTATCTAGCTGTCTAGCTGACTGACTCAACTAGCTAGCTACCTGGCTAGTCAGCAGGCTAGCTGACTTACCTATCTATTTGACCAGTTAGCTAGCTGACTAGCAAACTGTATAGCTAGCTGACTTAACTATCTAGCTGAATAGTTAGCTGAGTTGCTGACTTAATTATCTAGCTGGATAGCTAGCTGACTTTACTAGCTGAGTAGCAAGTTGGGTGGATAGCTGGCTAGGCAGTTGACTTAAGTAGCTAGCTGCATGTTTGACTAGACTCTAGCCATCAGGCATAACTAGCTCACTACCTGGCTTCTAGCTGGCTTCCTAGCCAGCTAGTGGGCTGGCAAGCTGGTAGCCAGCCAGCTAAATTAGGCAGCCTGCTGGCTGGACAGTCAGATAGCCAGCCTGCTTAACTAGCCAACCATGCTGATGGTCAACTGGCTAGCCCACCGGCTGAACTAGCTGGCCACCTACTTGACAAGCCTGTTAACCAGCAGACTTAACTTCCAGCCACCTAGCTAGCCAGCCGGCTATCTAACTGACTTAACTAACTTACTTAACTAGATTGCCATCTGGGTAGCCAGCTGGCTTAAATAGCTAGCCACCTAGCTAGCCATCTGTCTAGACAGCTCACTTAACATGCTGACTTAACTAGGTGGCCCTCCAGCTAGCCAGTTTATTAGATAGCTCCCTACCTAGCCATGTGGTTAGCCAGCTGACTGAACCAGCTGACTTAACAAGGTAGACAGCAGCCTAGTCAGTTGACTAAACTAGCGAGAGATCTAGCTAGCCAGTTGGCTAGACACTAGAATAAATGAGCTGACTTAACCAGCTAGACAGCTGGTTAGCCAGCAGTTTCAACTAGTTGATTTAACTAGCTAGCCAGCTGTCTATCCAGTAGACATTACTAGCTTACAGCACTAGCTAACCTGGTGGCTAGCCAGCTGACTTAATTAGCTAGCGACTTAGCTAGACAGGTGAATAGCCAGCTGACTTATCGACCTGACATAACTAGACTCCTGATGGCTAGCAAGGTGACTTAACTAGCTACATGCCTACATAACCCGCTGGCTTGATAGCTGACTTAACTACCTAACTACCTAGCTAACCTGCTGTCCAGCGTGCTTACTTAACTAGGTGACTTAACTAGCTATCTAACTGGCTAGCCAGCTGACTTAACTAGGTAGCGATCCAGTTAGGCAGCCTGCTATCCAGCTGACTTAACTCGCTGACTTAACTAGCTATCAAGCTGAGTTAACTAGCTGACTTAAGCAGCTAGCTACCTCGTTAGCTAGCTGGCTTATCTGGCTGCCTTATCTAGCTAGCTATCTAGCTAATCAGCTGACTTAACTAGCTGACTTAACTAGCTACCTACCTGCCATAATTAGCTGACTAATATAGCAAGCTTTCTAGATAGCCAGCTGACTTAACTAGCTGAAATAACTATCTAGCCACATGGCTAGTCACCTGATTTAAATAGCTTTTTAACTAGCTTACAAGTTGGATAGCCAACTGTCTTAATGAGCTGAATTAACTAGCTAGACAGCTGGTACACAGCTGACTTAACAAGCTGACTGAACTTGCTAGTCAGATGGTTGCCAGCTGACTTAACTAGCTGTCTTAAACAGCTAGTCAGCTTGCTAGCCACCTCTCTTAAATTGCTAGCTATCTACCTAGCCAGCAGACTAGCCAAATGACTTATCTAGTTGACTTGAACAACTATCCTGCTGGCTAACAAGCTGAATTATCTAGCTA
>NW_007238805.1:0-774 GCF_000164805.1 Carlito syrichta
AGATCACACTGGGCTCTATAGGATGTGGCCTAGTCCAAGGTTCATGTGTGGGCCACTTTTTGGAACTATAGACTACAATCTCTTAACAAAATGGCTATTCTAAAGTCCTATATATCTACCCTAATTTCGCTGAAAGTTTCTAATTTCTGATGCTAATATATAAAGCTGATCATCAGCAACAAAGCTTCTAAAAATAAAACCCAAATATAAACTGCAAATGTACTAAGACCAAAACCACAATAGTAGAAAATGGAGACAATGAAATTTCTAAGGTTAACTGTATTCTTATTAAAACTCAAAATATCATGATTGATCATGCTTGAAATAACATGATTCCCTGACGTTAGCATGACCTATTCTACAAGACTTTCTATGAATAAAAATATTCAATTTCTATAATAGGTAGAAAAACCCTACACTAACTGTAGCTAAATCCGGCCTAAAAGAATGCAGCCAAGTCCAAAGTACTCACTGGACCATCAGGAATGTGGCTCAGCCCAAACTTTGTACTGGGCCATTTCTAATAACTCTACATAGTCATCTATACCATTGAAAAGCTGAAAACAACTCTCTGTAAGTATATACTAATTCTACAAATATACATTTAAATCTTATAAAGAGGTTTGTACCAAGTAAAAGGCTCCCAAATGTGACCTGAATTTGAATTATATCTAATACCTAAGACAAAACAAGTTTATAGGAAACAGGAACAATGGGTTTCTAGAGTGAGCCATGCCTGTCACAGTCACAGAGCCTTCAGCTTATGCCAGCAGA
>NW_007238806.1:0-793 GCF_000164805.1 Carlito syrichta
GATGGTAACATACAAGCTAACCAACCACCTTGTTAGTGTGCTGTTCCTCTATACAAAGATATGGTTTACAGAGAGAAGAAAAGAGAAGAAAAGGAAAAGGAAAAAAAGAAAAAAGGGAAAATACAGTAGGAATAGAATTAAGTCATTAAACTAATAGAATCAATGAAGCACACTCTGAGACATTTCATTTAAGTCCAATGTCCTTTCAGGTCTGATATCTAGTTTTCTTTTCAAGCTGGTAAATTAGTTTGCAGTTAGGGTCAGTTGCCCCTGTCTGCTGTGAAGGACAGTTCAGATTACCCTCCGTTCAGCACTCTGGTCTATGTCTTTATCAAGCTTGTTTCTCCCGTTTCGATGTTGTTACCTTGAATTGCCAGCAGGTGGTGCTATCTCAGCTGCTCGCCCCAGAGTGGGTAGGGCCAGACAGGAACAAGATGGCTGCCTGCCTCAGGGCAGGCAACAGGAGCCTTAAGGCGATGGGCAGGACTTCTCAGTGGCAGGAGAGGTGACAGCGATCCCAGCAGATGTTCCCTGAAGGGGTTTGATGTGGATCGCCTCGGGCCCGGGTGGTGTGATGTACTACGGCCGTCACAGAGGCCATGGCAGCGGTGGCAGGGGGAGGGGTTGCGGCGGCACCATTTGCGCCGCAGTGACTGTCCAGTCCGTTGAGATGTCCCAGCAGTGGCAACGGCCGAGCTCCGTATGAAGAGCAGGCTGCGATGTTGGGGTCCAAAGCCCCCCGGGGCGAGAGTCAGAGACCCACTGCAGATCTCCTTTGCAGAGGGCTTCAGAG
>NW_007238807.1:0-705 GCF_000164805.1 Carlito syrichta
GTTTTACATTTAGGTCTTTGATCCATTTAGAGTTGATTTTTGTGTATGGTGATAGGTCTTGTTTTAATCTTCTGCATGTAGTCAGTTTTCCCAGCACCATTTACTGAATGGGTTATCCTCTCCCCAGTGGTTGGTGGTGGAGGCTTTGTTGAAGTGAATTGGTTGAGAAATTGAGGTTTTGCTTATGGAATCTCTATCTTGTTCCATTGGTCTACATGCCTGTTCTTGTATCAATACCAGGCTGTTTTCATTATTGTAGCTTTATAATAATGTTTAAAGTCAGGGAGTATGATACTTCCCGCTTTTTTTTTTTTTTGCTGAAGATCGTTATGATGATTCGTGGTCATATATGTTTCCATATGAACTCCTGTATTGTCATTTCCAGGCCTGAGAAGATTTACTGGGTATTGCATTAAATCTGTAGATTGCCTTGGGTAGGATGGACATCATAACAGTGTTGATTCTTCCAATCCATGAGCATGGAATATTTTTCCATTTGTTTGTGTGATCTTTTATTTCTTTGAGCTGTGTTTTGTAGTTTTCATTGTAAAGTCCTTTCATGCCTCTGGTTAGAAAAATGCCAAGGTATTTCGTTTTTTGTGTGGTTATTGTGAATGGGATTGTGCTTTTTAATTGGGTTTCTGTTTGTTTATTCATGCTATATAAAAATGCAACTTTCTTTTGCCCATTGGTTTTATACCCTGA
>NW_007238808.1:0-759 GCF_000164805.1 Carlito syrichta
ATTCTATGACAGGTATAAAGCAGAAAACTATTGGAACACACAGAAGGGACATCTATCCTGGTTTTGAGTCAATATTGTAGGCTTTTGGTGGAGGAGATATGTCAGTTGCTAACTGAAGGACAAGGCAAAAATATGCCAGAGACAGGAAAGAAGCAAATGCAAAGAACCGGGGGTGAGAAGGAACACTGTGGAATTCTAAGAGGTTTATCTGACTGGATGCTAGAGCAAAGGGACAGAGTTTGGCAAGTGGCAAGAGATAAAGCTTAAAAACGTGACAAGAACCAAACTGATTCAGATGTTTTTTACTCCATGCTAAGGAACTGGGAACATTTCCAAAGGGCAAAAAGTAAACCATGACAAAGGAAATGACTGGAAATTTAAAATGGCACCTGTCAAGCGACTGCTTATAACCTGTAATTACTTGGCTAAATATCACTAGATGGATCTGGGCCCTTCTGGCCTTAGATCACTACTATAATCCTGAGATGGTGATGATGGCTTTGTTTCTGAGAACAGTTTCAGTGTGGGCTGACAGTCCCAAAGAGATGGCAGAAGTGAAGAATTGTAGAGCCAGAAGAAAAGAAGAGATGCACTGACTTCTTGAGATTTTGTTCAGAGCAATGGAACTTGGTTTATTAATGAGGCACAAGCTCACGGGAGAAAAATGTACCTGCAAATTTTAGTGAATTAGAAAAAACTCTCACATAACCGGTAGGTTTTCAAATGATAGCCCACAGAAATCTTTTATATTTTATTTTT
>NW_007238809.1:0-12642 GCF_000164805.1 Carlito syrichta
CTTCTATCCATCCACCTATCCATCCATCTATCCACCCATCATCCATCCATTTATCCTTCAGCCATCATCCATCCATCATCCATTCATCCATCAGCCATCATTCATCATCCATCCATCCATTCATCCATCCACTCATGCATTCATCCATCATATATCCATCAGTAATGCTAATCTTACAAACACTGGTGTACGCAGCAAAACACCAGGGCCTTCCAGGAGCTCCAGTCTGGTAGGGCCTAGGGAGGAAGCATATGACAGTGACTCCCATGAAGTCAGTCTGTTGCAGTCCTTTGAAAGAAACTGTTTCTGGTCTTCTGGAGTGGATAGGAGTTTCTGATGCAGGTTCTCATCAGCCATTGGACCAACAGTACCATATCTGCCTTCCTGGGACCTTATAGAATCTTCACTGGCTCCTCTCCCCTCCACATTCCCCCACTGTTATATTCTGTGCCTTGAGCACAAGAGCTCACCATGGACTCAAGAGTGATGGCCATGAGAAGGGCAAGGGGACCAACACGGGCCTGAGTAGACATATTTTCACCTGGTGTGGGAAGAGCAGAACCTTAAATGGCACTGCACACCAGAAGGCAGCTTTGAGATGGATACGCATCCCAGGTTCTCTCTGTCCAAGAGATTAGGTACAGATGAATAAAGGGAGCAAAAGGAGTTGCTCTCGTCAGAGACAGGTGCAGAGAGGGAGGAGACTCTGGGTCCACCATCTCTTGATTTCTCAAATGGGCTGAAAGCACACATGTGCCTGATATCCCTCTTTTCTCATCCTCAGCATGCCTGGCTTTTCTTGGGGTATTTTTATGTCATCACAGTGGACAGCTACGGAGCCACTTGCAAGTGGAGTTCCTGTGTGCCACAGCCCAGGCTGGGATGCAGAGCCTGGCAGTCCACTTTGCCCTCACTGTTCTTGTGCCTAGTCAGCTGTTTCCACACCATTTCCACTCTGTTCTGTGTGGCACGGACCTAGCATCTCTGTTTTTCCTCGAGGGAGGTCAGGGACCTCGAACTGAGTTATTCCATATGAGACACCTAACCTCACCCTAGAATCATGCCCAGCACATAGGAACTTCTCTGTAGATTGCACACACAAATTTGCACACACATGTGCAAACACACACGAACTCAAACATCTTTTTGGAAAGACCTTTCTTGGCCTGGAGGAGACAGCACCACCTCATACCCAGTCTGCCTTTCTTTCTTCATTGATCTTCTCAGCACAAGTTATCATCAGACCCACCATATATTTACTGTTTGTCCACCACTCCCACCGCATGCCCCCCCACAGAGACTTTCATTAGTTTTATTACATGCTTTATTCCTTGGAATAAAGGTGTAATAATAATTCCATGACAGGTGTCTGGTAAATATCTGTCACATGCACAAGTCTCTGTTTTAGAGAAGACCTCCAGGCCCTGATGCTGCCACAGAGAGGTCAAGTAACTTGCTCCATGTCACCCAGTTGCAGCAGGTAAATCAGGGCACAAAACCTGTGTTCTCCTCTAAATCATGATGACCTTTCTGCTGGTAACAAACAGACAAACCCACACAGTGCCTGAAACACAGTCAGAATCAGAGAATGTTAAGTAAAGGTGATAATGCTACAGCACGTGTCCCTGTCCCCAGACAGAATCATACATGTCCCCTTACATGAGGGGACAGCAAGACCTTGAGATGTTCATATGAAAAACTGAGTCTAGCCGGGCTCAGTGGCTCGGCCTGTAATCCTGCATCTTTGGGAGGCTGAGGTGAGTGGATTGCCTGAACCCATGGGTTCGAGACCCGCCTAGGCAGCAAGACCTCATCTCTACAATAAATAAAAAAATCAGCCGGGCGTGGTAGCGCATGCCTGTAATTCCGGCTACTCGGAAGCCTGAGGCGGAAGAATTGCCAGAGCCCAGCAGGCGAGGCTGCAGTGGCCAGGAGCAACCACTGCACTCCAGTCTGGGCGACCAAGTGAGACTCCAACTCAAAAAAAAAAAAATAGAAAAAGAAAAACTGAGTCACTGCCTGGTGCCTGTGGGTGGGGGCTGTTTCCTATCACACCTATGATTTTCATTGCATGTTAGCACATTGGACTGAACTTAAATGTTCCAGGCCTGTCCTCCTCATCTTCGCCCTTGGTGCAGCCTTATTCACATAGCACACCCCTTCCAGAACAGTCCTTGGTATGGGGTGGCATGCACTGTTGCAGGGCACAGGCATGGGGACAGACTAACAGACCAGTGGACTTCCTGGAGCCTTATCCTCTCACATTTGGGGCTAGGACAGCGGTTCATTGCTCTATTGTTCCCAGATAACATACCCTGCAGTCCCATCTCCACCAGGGCAGCCCAAGACATACCTGAGCTTCGGCTTTATTACTGGCTACACTCAGCCACCTTGTGGGCACCACTGCAGTGGGCCCTGAAGAGAGGGCTCACAGCACACTCTGCTCAGCATCCTCCCTTTCTTCCCCTTCCCTTGTGGAGACAGTTGCTTAAGGGGACATTTCTCTCTCCTAAGCTTCTCATGTTCCGTGAAGACCTAGAAAACAGGTTAAATACAAATGCTTTTCCTTTCCTGACACTTCATGGCATGAGTCACACCTTACAGCTTGTACCTCAGAAAAAACTTGGCTGATGGGTAAGTCTATTCTTTCCTTTCCTTTATTTTTTTTAAGCTAGGTTCTCATTCTTTTGCTCAGGCTGGGGTGCAGTGGCACAATGATGGCTCACCACACCCTCAAACTCCTGGGCTCAGGTGATCCTCCAACTTCTGCCTCCAGAGTAGCTGGGACTACAGGCAGGAATCACCGTGCCTGGCTAACATTTTTTTTGTAGAGATGAGGTCTTGTTATGTTGCCCAGGCTGGTCTTGAACTCCTGGAGTGTAATTTCATTCTTAGCCCTATTTAACCATCAAAGAAACTGAGGCTTAAACACAATTTCACTCTCAGGTATTAGTGAGAGAGCCAAGAGCCAGAGGCAGCTGTCTGCACACAACCCAATACTTTTTACATGAAGGTTTCTCACGTGGCTGTATTTGTGAATATTTTCCACCCTTACATGCTTCCAGCAGAGATTGAAGGGGTGCGTCACACATCTAATGATCTCAGAACCCAGAATATTTAAGGCTGTAAAAAGCAGCAGCCCTGCTGCAGAGTCAAGGCTGGGAGGAAAGGTTGGTGTCTCGCTTAGGGTTTTGCTGGGCTCTGGACTATGCCACCATGGTCAGAGGAGGCAGGGACAGGAGAATTGGTTCCCTGGCCACCAGAAGTGAACTATTTTTGTTTTCTCTTGTGCTTTTGTGGAAATGGCAGCAATTGCTCACAAAAGAGGAGTGAGGACCTCTTAGGAGCCCCCGCCAGGCTCTGAAGAGCGTGGACATATGGGAGTCACCATCTTTTTATAGGGGCAATGTTGAGACTTTGTCGCTGGTGTGGTGAAGGGGAAGGATGAGGCTACTTCAAAAGACACTGGCTGAAGTCTAAGAATGTTTTCTGCAGAAACACACACATGGTGTGAATAAAATCTTCACCACAATGTTGTTTGAAATAGAAAACAAAATTAAAACTCATTTGGTCAAACTGTGATACCTCCGTAAAATGGAATACTGTACACATATTTTAAAAAATTAGTAAAAATATGTTGAGTTTGTGAGACGATGCTTATGTTAATTGACTCCATTTCACCATTCCACTGTGTGTATGTGTTTCAGAGAATTGTGTTGTGCACTATAAATAGATGCAATTTGTGTTCATCAATGAAAAAATTAATTATTATAAAAAATAATTAGCAGCCGTATAAACTAATAGGGAACAATTCTGAAGGTATATTAACTACAAAAGAGCAGTATCAAGCTTAACAATGTTGACTTAAAAAACCAGCAGGCTCAGAACAGCGTGGCACATGCTCGCAGCTATGCATGAACATGTAGCCATGGAGCCCAGGTCTGAGCTTTTGCACCCACAGGTGCACCCAACACGGTCGGTTGTTACTACCTCTTTATTGACCAGCAAGTAAGTCCTAGGAGACAAACGCACTGTGAAGGGAGGGCCTGGGCTGCTCATTTACAGTGGGATCTCCAGGGCCCAAGCTCAGAGCAGGCATATAGTAGATCTTCCACCAGTATTCATGAATATTGAATGAATAATAAACTGGGGAGTTTTCTTTCCCTTTTCCTTCTGCCTGCTTCTGGAACACTTGCAGCTGGCATGAGCCCTGTGGGCCCATCCCTCTCTCCTGGGTATTATTGCTGGCCTCTTTCATCTCCTTTGAGGCTTTGCTGTTGTCCCCCAGGTCACAGAGAAATGAGGGGAGTGGGAGAGACTTGTGTGGAACCTTTGAGATGACAGTGTACCCTGGTGCTTCCAGCTAAGTCTGGAAGATCTGACCTAGTGATTAACATAGTTGCACAAGCCAGGCCAGCCCAGAGTCGAGATCATCAGCTCTATCTCACGGTGCCCATGTGTCAGACCCACTGGACTTGGAGACCATGTCCCAGCAGCATTGCTGTGTAACCTTGGACACTTGACTAAACCTTGCTGAGTCTCAACTTCCTGATCTGCAAAAAAGAGGCTAAAACTACTCTTCTTGAGGTTGTCATGAGGATTAAATGTGATAACGCAAGTGAAAGTGCCCTTTGAAGGCAGAGAAAGGTGAAGAAGTTTATTGTGTGGGTGGGCAGAAGGCGTGGATGGCCCCCTGTCATCCTCAGGTGCCTTGACTTCCCTGGGAAGATCCCCACACCAACCCAGGAGAGGTTATCACCGGGCTCTGACTCTGCAATTCAGGGCACTTCTCCCAGCTGCCCACGGTTCTCAGCTTAAGCAAATAAGCTATCCGGCCTAACTGGGCTCTGTGTTCTGTAGCCAACCATATGTTAGAACTCGATAGAGATTCTTATCTGGCTGGGCAATGTTACCCAGCAAGGGATGACATTTCTTTTTTTTTAATCAATATTTTTTATTATGATATTGAGGGGTACAGTTAAAGGTTAGGTATACAAAAATGCTTTGTTCAGGCACCCTTATTGATGAGAGGTGTCTCCCCATCCCCAGACAGATATTTACTACCGTTAATCCCATCTCCCATCCCCCCCCGTAGTTTCCCACCACTGTCAGTCATTTTCTTATAGTATTACATTGGATGTTCAAGGTCCATTATATGAGTGAGAACATGTGATACTCAGATCTTTGTTTCTGTGAGAGATCACTCAGTATTATAGACTCTAGTTCCATCCAGGTTGCTGGAAAATGCATGATTTTGTTCTTTTTTATGGTTGCATAGTATTCCATCGTGTATATGTACCACATTTTTTTAATCCAGTCCTCTTTTGATGGACAGCATGGTTGCTTCCAGGTTCTTGCTATTGTGAACAGTACTGCGATAAACATACATGTGCAGGTATCTTTTTTATAGAGTGATTTGAGTTCTTCAGGGTATATTCCCAATAGGGGGATTGTGGGGTCATATGGGAGGTCAATATTTAGAGCTTTTAGGAATCGCCATACTGTTTTCCAAAGAGGTTGTACTAGTTTACATTCCCACCAACAGTGTAGAAGAGTTTCCTTTTCACCACACTCTCTCCAGCAATTGTTATTTTTTGAGTTATTGATAATTGCCATTCTGACTGGAGTTAGGTGGTATCTCAGTGTGGTTTTGATTTGCATCTCCCTGATGATTAGTGAGGTTGAACATTTCTTCATGTATCTGTTGGCTGCTTTGATGTCTTCCTTTGGGAAGTGTCTGTTCATATCTTTTGCCCATATTATAATGGGGTTATTTGTTTTTTTCTTTTCAGCACATTTGAGTTCCTTGTGGATCCAAGATGTTAAGTCTTTGTCAGACCTGGTGTAGGCAAATACTTTTTTCCAGTCTGTAGGCTGTCTCCCTGCTCTTTTGATGGTTTCTTTGGCGTTGCAGAAGCTTGTTAGTTTAATGAGATCCCACTTATCTATCTTATCTCTTATGACCTGTGGGTTTCGGTTTTGTTCGGTTTTGTTCAATTTCCATGAGGGTATGTCCTTCATTTTCTAAGATTCTTATGGTTTGAGGTTTTACATTTAGGTTTCTGATCCATTTAGAGTTAATTTTTGTGTATAGGGATAGATAGGGGTCCTGTTTCAATCTTCTGCATGTGGTCAGCCAGTTTTCCCAGCACCATTTACTGAATAGGTTCTCCTCTCCCCAGTGGTAGGTGGTGGAGGCTTTGTGGAAGATGAGTTGGTTGAGAAATTGAGGTTTTGCTTCTGGAATCTCAATTCTATTCCATTGATCTATATGCCTGTTCCTGTACCAGTACCAAGCTGTTTTGATTATTGTAGCTTTATAATAAAGTTTGAAGTCTGGTAATGTGATAACACCTGCTTTGTTGTTTTTTTTTTTTTTTTTGCTGAGGAATGTTCTGGCTATTCTTGGTCATTTGTGTTTCCATATGAATTCCTGTGTTGTTTTTTCTAGGTCTGAGAAGAATGTTGCTTGTAATTTGATGGGTATTGCATTGAATTTGTAGATTGCCTTAGGTAAGATGGATATCTTCACAATGTTGATTCTTCCAATCCATGAGCATGGGGTATTTTTCCACTTGTTTGTGTCATCTTTGATTTCTTTGAGCAGTCTTTTATGGTTTTCATTGTAAAGGTCTTTCAAGTTTCTGGTTAGGAAGATGCCAAGGTATTTCATTTTTTTGGTGGCTATTGTGAATTGAATTGTGGTTTTTATTTGGGTTTCTGTTTGTTTATTATTGGTGTAAAGAAATGCGATGGTCTTTTGCACATTTATTTTATATCCTGAGACTTTCCCAAAGGCCTTTATCAGTGTAAGGAGGTTTTTGACAGATGCTCTTGGGTTTTCAAGGTACATGATCATGTCATCTGCAGAGAGGTAGCTTGACTTTCTCTTTTCCTATTTAAATACCCCTGATTGCCTTCTCTTCTCTGATTGCTCTAGCCAGTACTTCCAATACTATATTGAATAGGAGGGGTAAGAGTGGGCATCCTTGTCTTATTCCAGTTTTCAGGGGAAATGGTTCCAGTTTTTGTCCATTTAGGAGTATGCTGGCTGTGGTTTCTCATAGATGGCTTTTACTATTTTTAGGTATGTTCCCTGTATGCCTAGCTCTTCGAGGGTTTTTATCAAGAAGGGGTGCTAGATTTTATAAAAAACTTTGTCTTCATCTAACAATTTAATAATGTGGTTTTTGTTTTGACATCTATTGGTGTATTTAATTACATTTACAGTTTTACGAATGTTGAACCAGCCTAGCATCCCAGGGATGAAGCCTACTTGGTAATGATGGATGATTTTTGAGATGTGTTGTTGAATCTGGTTTGCTAGGATGTTGTTGAGAATTTTAGCATCTTTGTTCATCAAAGATATTGGCCTGTAGTTCTTTGTTGGATCTTTACCTGGCTTGGGTATCAATGTGATGTTGGCTTCATAAAATGATTTGGGGAGAGTTCCGTCTTTCTCACTCACCTGGAATACCTTCAGTAGGATTGGTATAAGCTCCTCCTTAAATGTCTTGTAGAATTCTGCTGAAAAGCCATCTGGTCCAGGGCTTTCTTTTGTAGATAGTTTTCTTATTATGTAGTCAATTTCCTTGATTTTTGTTGGTCTGTTTAGGTTCTCTATTTCTTCTTGTTTCAACCTAGGCATGTTGTGTGATGACAGAAACTCCTCCATTTCCTTGAGGTTTTCAAGTTTGTTTCCACACAAGTGTACATAGTAGTCTGTAATGATCTTCTGTATTCCTTCAAGGTCAGATGTGACTTCATCTTTTGTGTTTCTGGTTGTGCTCATTTGGGTTTTTTTCTGTCTTTTTCTTGGTCAGTCTAGCTAGGGGACCATCAAACTTGTTTATCCTTTCGAAGAACCAGCTTTTTGTTTCATTGATTTTTTTTGTATTATCTTTTTTTCTTCTATGTCCTGCATTTGGGCTTTTATTTTGGTGATCTGGATTCTTCTGCTAAAACTAGGGTTTTTGTGGTCTTGCTTTTCCACCTTTTTTAGGTGGCTTTTTGCTGTTAATTTGTGATCCTTCCATTTTCTTCATGTGCATTTGTAGGGATATAAATTCCCCTCTTACTACAGCTTTCATGGCATCCCTGAGATTTTGGTAAGATGTTTCTTCATTTTCATTTGTTTCCATGTATCTTTTAATCTCTGTTTTGATTTCATCATTGACCCAGGAGTTGTTTAGCATCATGCAGTTTAGTGTCCATGTCTTTGTAGGTTTTGGGGGGACCTTGTTGTTGTTAATGTTTATTTTTATTCCACTGTGGTCCGAAAAGGTGCATGGTAAAATTTCAGTCCTTTTAAATTTGCTTGTGCTTAATTTATGGCCAAGTATGTGGTTGATCTTAGAGTACTTTCCATGTGGTGATGAGTAGGTATCAGTTAAGTTCATTTGATCAAGAGTCACATTGCGGTTTTGAATCTCGTTGCTGATTTTTTGTCCTGATGATCTGTCTAGGGTTGTGAGTGGGGTATTGAAGTCCCCAGCTATGATGGTATTGGAGTCGATATCTGTTTTTAGTTTACCTAGGAGCTACTTTATGAAAGTTGGTGCTCCTATGTTTGGTGCATATATGTTTAGGATGGATATTTCTTGTTGATAGATTGAACCTTTTATCATTATGTAGTGGCCTTCTGTATATTTTTAAATTTTTGATAGCTTAAAGGGTATTTTGTCTGAGATTAAGATTGCGACTCCTCCCTTCTTTTGTGTTCCATTCACCTGAAAATTTGTTTCCCATCCTTTTACTTTGGGTCTGTGAGTGTCCTTTCTAGTGAGGTGAGTCTCTTGAAGGCAATAGATTATTGCCTGGTGACATTTTATCCATTTTGCCATTCTATGTCTTTTCAGTGGTGCATTTAGTCCATTCACATTCAAACTAATTATTGAAATGTGAGAGTTGATCCCTATCACAATGTTCTTAGAGAGTTGTTTTTCTTCCTGTGTGTTGTCTTTCTTTTGGTTTTAGAGTTGGATCATGTGTGTTTTTAATCTTTTGCCTGTATTCTCATGAAGAACGTTGTTCTTTTTTCATTTTCTTCTGTGTTCAATACTTTCTTAAGTGTTGAAAGATGGTGGTGCGCAGTGAGACTCTACACCTTTTAAGGCCAAGAGATTTAATGGGGATGAGCACGGTGACTACAGAACCTGAGAATCAGATTGCAGCATGGAGGCAGGGGTGTGGCAGGTTTTATAGAAATTTAAAGCGACCTGTCGATTACCTATTGGTCGGCAGGTAAGGTATTTGGGGATTGGCAGGGGCTTTCGTGGGCGTGGGAATGGTGGGCTTTGTTGTGGAAGAAGAACCCGGAAGGCCTTGTCCGAGCCTCCATGTTAGTTTGTCCGGGCGCCTTCTTAGGTGGGAGTGCCATTTTAGGTGGGGGCCACACCTAGGCTTAGCCTTTGGAGGGGGCGGGTTCCTTGTGGCTGGCTGGCTTTCATTCCCACCTCTTTGGTTAAGTGATAAAGGGGCGGAGTTGATAAATCTGGCTACTTCCTGCTGGCAGAGGACGTTGCGGGGTGAGGTTTGTGAAAGAACCAGCCACATGAGGCCCCATAAGAAGGCACCGAAAGAAAAAATTTCACTGGGGTGGAAGTCTTGGAAGGTGCCCTGGAGGTAGAGGAATGCAAGTTGGTCCAGCCAGCCGTCGAGTGGACACGGGAAAGGGAGGAGCCATTTGTCACAAAGAAGATGGTCAAGGAATGCTTAAAACCTGAGTTGGATGTAATAAGGCCTGAAAGCCATATCTGTAATGAAAAATGGGGCAAGAAGGTTTAGGAGGCAGTAGGACTTGGGTTGTTGAAGCCTGGGTCCTCGGTTGGTAGGATGTAACTCTGTAAAAGAAACTGGTTAATGGTTTGATTTGAAATTTTTTGGAATTGAGATTGAAGAAATTTTATAATGCAAGGGAGAAAGGAACACAGGCCGAGAAGGAGAATGACCAGAGTAACGATAGGAAGAAGCCATCTGGATTTTGTTTTGTAGGTCTTCTACTGCCCATAGTGAGTAGCTGAGAGCTCCTCCCACCAGGCCGAGGGAGGTGAAAGGGGATGCGAGGGACAATCCAACCACAACTGGGAGGAAGACGGTCCTTTTGTGTGAATGTCTGGGGGTTAAAAGTGTCTGGAGGTCAGTCATGGAGTATAAAGAGAGCTGAGGGACCAACGTGACAATTATGCAGGGATGAGTTAGGTTTGAAGCTCAGGAGAGGAGGGTGCCATTGCACCACAAAAATAGCCCAGGTGGCAGGAAGTGGGCCTTTGTGAGGTTTGTGTAGGCCGAACAAAGAGTGTTGTTAAAGGGGCATGTGGCGAGTTGATACAGAGGTAGGAGGAATTAGAGGCTATTTCCAGAGGGGTACATGAGGTTTGACTATAATTTCCCTGTGGGTGGTCGTGCTGAGAGTGTAGTCGGGAAAAGCTGGAAGGGGAACGGCTGCTAGTAAGAGTCCCTGTAAAGAGGCGCAGAGGAAGCATTGTGAAGAAGGGAGGTCAGGGAACGTTTGATTTAGGAAACGTAGAGTGTGTTCTAGGATGGTGAGCCAAGAGGGAAGGTGTTGAGAGGGCCGTGAAGAGAGGTGGTCTTCTGAGGAAGGGGGTAAGGGCTGAATGGCCTCTTTGAGTTGTTGTTCCTGATTTTTTATGTGCTGCATGATAGAAACTTTAACGGAAGTAGTAAAGGTGGAGCATGAAATGGACAAGAGGCTGGCGGCTGTGCGGTAGTTGTCAGCAGGGTAGACCCCAACGTATCTGAGAGCATTCCAAAAAGGATTGTGAGGATCTGGAATTTAAAGACATAGTGGGAAAAGCGGGTACCTTGGCTGCGCCAGGTGCCGGACCCCAGTCCATCATATTCTAAGAATGGTGGGTTACCAGCGTCAATGGCTCGTTTGGGAGTTTATATATAGGGATTAAATAGGAGGGAGTGTTGGTATGTCTGGCCAGGTCAGGATTGGAAAAATGGATTTTACATGTCCAGTAGGGGCAACCCCTATAAAGATCTGCCCATTTTTTGCAGTTTGTGTCTGTTTGGTCATCTACTAGGCAGACATATGCATCAAGTGCGATACCCGGGTCGAGTGTGTGTACCTTTTCCAGAGAAAGAGAAATGGATGTGCAGTTGTCAATGAGGCACGATTGTATAACTAAGTCTTTTACTTGGGAAATACCATTTAAAGTATAGAGTTCACGGGTGGTGAAGCAGTAATGGAGGCCAGACGGTAAGGGGTGGCTTGCCTTGAGAGCGGGAGGGAGGAGGGAAGTAAGGAGGATTAGGGGTAAAAGTTGAGCCATTGAGATAAGGAAGGTGGGCATTTATGGGCAGCAATGAGAAAGGAGGACGAATAGGGGAGTAGTAGGGAAAAGGGTATGATTATTATTAAAGGATCAGTTTTGTATTTATTTTCTGCTGAAATGGGGCTGTAGCGATGTCTCTACCTATTTATTTTTAAGGACATGCATAGAAAATGGCAGGACCTTAAGCAAATGTTATTTGGATCTAATAAAACATCAAGTGAGAGCATAGGCAAAAAATATTAAGCAAACGATGATGAAAAGAGTTATTATCCCAAAAAACAATATTGGAAAAGTGAAAGTTCTGTAAATTGTATATATTCATTAACATAAGTTGAAATATTTCTTTGTAAACTATCTATAGTTGTACTTTAATAAGGAAATATAGCCACATTGACACAAAGTCTGAAGAAAGAAAAATTGAAAACATTAGAGACATGTAGTTAGGTTATAGTTTAAATTGAGAATTTAGAACAGGTAAACATTGGCAAGAGAAAACAGTTTCCTTTGTTTTTATAATAGATCTGATATACTTCTACAACAATTGATACGCTAGAGAGTGAAGCCCAGGTTATTTTGCCACTCATCCTATGTTGGATAGTAGTCCTTGTGCCTGGAAGGAGATTTTAAAGTTTGTTAGCAATTTGGTGGTGCTGTTAACGAAATTAATTTACCTGACCTTTAGGCAATTTAGAAGGGGATGGGATAGGTGTGGTTCCTGGAGCTTGCTGCTTATCTCACCCTAGAGACTGAATCAAGAACTTGAAGAGCTTAAGTACCAAAGTTTTAAAAGCATGTTATAACACAAAATCACAGTAGTTATTGTAAAAGTTACTTGTTTAGCCAAAATGATAGTCCAACGATTTTGAAAAGAAAAAAACCTTGCTCTTTTATAACAAAGACAGTGGGGGGAGGGCTAATTAAATTTTTCTCTTTTTTTCCCTCTATTGTTTAAAGGAGAAAATATTTTGGGGGAGATTGTTAATTAAGAAGCTCATGTTCTGGTCTTTGAGTAGCATGTAGGCCTACTATTAGTGTAATTGATATTAATGGTAAATTTATAGAACCTTTTTGAAGTCTGAGTGTTTATAGAATTCCTTTTACTTCTTTTCACAAACTTTCACCTACCATGTTCGATAAACTCATACCATTTTTTGACATGCTTAAACCTTCTATTTTTGTTCTATACTTTGTTTAACCAGCCATTCTATTATAGAACAAAAATGTACCATATAAGATTTTTCCTATACAATTATTTATCTTTCTTTTATCATTTCTTACTAAAACATACCTTACACCAACAACTTTCTTTACATTTTTCCTAACCTCGGAGCTCTAACCA
>NW_007238810.1:0-871 GCF_000164805.1 Carlito syrichta
CGTCATAAGAGATAAGGTAGATAAGTGGGATCTCATTAAACTGACAAAGTTTCTGCAACGCCAAAGAAACCATCAAAAGAGCAGGGAGACAGCCTACAGACTGGAAAAAAGTATTTGCCTACACCAGGTCTGACAAAGACTTAACATCTTGGATCCACAAGGAACTCAAATGTGCTGAAACGAAAAAAACAAATAACCCCATTATAATATGGGCAAAAGATATGAACAGACACTTCCCAAAGGAAGACATCAAAGCAGCCAACAGATACATGAAGAAATGTTCAACCTCACTAATCATCAGGGAGATGCAAATCAAAACCACACTGAGATACCACCTAACTCCAGTCAGAATGGCAATTATCAATAACTCAAAAAATAACAATTGCTGGAGAGAGTGTGGTGAAAAGGAAACTCTTCTACACTGTTGGTGGGAGTGTAAACTAGTACAACCTCTTTGGAAAACAGTATGGCGATTCCTAAAAGCTCTAAATATTGACCTCCCATATGACCCCACAATCCCCCTATTGGGAATATAACCTGAAGAACTCAAATCACTCTATAAAAAAGATACCTGCACATGTATGTTTATCGCAGTACTGCTCACAATAGCAAGAACCTGGAAGCAACCATGCTGTCCATCAAAAGAGGACTGGATTAAAAAAATGTGGTACATATACACGATGGAATACTATGCAACCATAAAAAAGAACAAAATCATGCATTTTCCAGCAACCTGGATGGAACTAGAGTCTATAATACTGAGTGATCTCTCACAGAAACAAAGATCTGAGTATCACATGTTCTCACTCATATAATTGGACCTGAACATCCAATGTAATACTATAAGAAAATGACTGACAGTGGTGGGGAA
>NW_007238811.1:0-1295 GCF_000164805.1 Carlito syrichta
TTTGTTCATCAAAGATATTGGCCTGTAGTTCTTTGTTGGATCTTTACCTGGCTTGGGTATCAATGTGATGTTGGCTTCATAAAATGATTTGGGGAGAGTTCCGTCTTTCTCACTCACCTGGAATACCTTTCAGTAGGATTGGTATAAGCTCCTCTTTAAATGTCTTGTAGAATTCTGCTGAAAAGCCATCTGGTCCAGGGCTTTCTTTTGTAGATAGTTTTCTTATTATGTAGTCAATTTCCTTGATTTTTGTTGGTCTGTTTAGGTTCTCTATTTCTTCTTGTTTCAACCTAGGCATGTTGTGTGATGACAGAAACTCCTCCATTTCCTTGAGGTTTTCAAGTTTGTTTCCACACAAGTGTACATAGTAGTCTGTAATGATCTTCTGTATTCCTTCAAGGTCAGATGTGACTTCATCTTTTGTGTTTCTGGTTGTGCTCATTTGGGTTTTTTCTTTCTTTTTCTTGGTCAGTCTAGCTAGGGGACCATCGAACTTGTTTATCTTTTCGAAGAACCAGCTTTTTGTTTCATTGATTTTTTTTGTATTATCTTTTTGTCTTCTATGTCCTGCATTTGGGCTTTTATTTTGGTGATCTGGATTCTTCTGCTAAAACTAGGGTTTTTGTGGTCTTCCTTTTCCACCTTTTTTAGGTGGCTTTTTGCTGTTAATTTGTGATCCTTCCATTTTCTTCATGTGCATTTGTAGGGATATAAATTCCCCTCTTACTACAGCTTTCATGGCATCCCTGAGATTTTGGTAAGATGTTTCTTCATTTTCATTTGTTTCCATGTATCTTTTAATCTCTGTTTTGATTTCATCATTGACCCAGGAGTTGTTTAGCATCATGCTGTTCAGTGTCCATGTCTTAGTAGGTTTTGGGGGGACCTTGTTGTTGTTAATGTTTATTTTATTCCACTGTGGTCCAGGAAGGTGCATAGTAAAATTTTGGTCCTTTTAAATTTGCTTATGCTTGATATATGGCCAAGAATGCAGTCGATCTTAGAAAACGTTCCATGCGGTGATGAGTAGAATGTGTATTCTGTGGTTTTTGGATGGAGTGTTCTGTCAGTATCGATTAAGTTCACTTGGTCAAGAGTCACATTGAGGTTCCAGATCTCATTGCTGACTTTTTGTCCTGATGATCTGTCTAGGGTTGTGCGTGGGGTATTTAAGTCCCCAGTTATGATGGTGTTAGAGTCAATAGCTTTTTTTAGTTTTCCTAGAAACTGCTTTATGAAAGTTGGCACTCCTATGTTGGTGCATATATGTTTAGGATAGATATTTCTTGTTGATG